>NW_027366848.1:0-65127 GCF_046119375.1 Phyllobates terribilis | reverse complement strand
GGTGCAGGCTGCGGGATAGCGCGGAGCGCGGTGCAGGCTGCGGGATAGCGCGGAGCGCGGTGCAGGCTGCGGGATAGCGCGGAGCGCGGTGCAGGCTGCGGGATAGCGCGGAGCGCGGTGCAGGCTGCGGGATAGCGCGGTGCAGGCTGCACTTTATCTGCGCTCTAGATGAATTGATCTCGTACTTCTGTGCAGATGAAGATTTAGGCCACGTTCACACGTTCAGTATTTTACATCAGTATTTTATAAGCCAAAACCAGGAGTGGGTGATAAATCCAGAAGTGGTGACGCGTTTCTATTATACTTTCCCTCTGATTGTTCCACTCCTGGTTTTAGCTTACAAATACTGATGTAAAATACTGACCAAATACTGAGCGTGTGAACGTGGCCTTAGCCTGCAGCATGCTAAAGGATTATCTGACTTTTTGCTCTAAAAAGGTGAAACGAAAAAAAAATTAAAAGCAAAAAAAAAAGCATATTTAATGTAGTGCAAAATATATCATCATCTGGCTCGTGTCCGTGTGTGCCGCTCCATTACTGACGGTTTCCCTGGGCTTGTTGTGTCCGTGTGTGCCGCTCCATTACTGACGGTTTCCCTGGGCTTGTTTTGTCCGTGTGTGCCGCTCCATTACTGACGGTTTCCCTGGGCTTGTTTTGTCCGTGTGTGCCGCTCCATTACTGACGGTTTCCCTGGGCTTGTTGTGTCCGTGTATGCCGCTCCACTACTGACGGTTTCCCTGGGCTTGTTGTGTCTGTGTGTGCCGCTCCATTACTGACGGTTTCCCTGGGCTTGTTGTGTCCGTGTGTGCCGCTCCACTACTGACGGTTTCCCTGGGCTTGTTGTGTCTGTGTGTGCCGCTCCATTACTGACGGTTTCCCTGGGCTTGTTGTGTCCGTGTATGCCGCTCCACTACTGACGGTTTCCCTGGGCTTGTTTTGTCCGTGTGTGCCGCTCCATTACTGACGGTTTCCCTGGGCTTGTTGTGTCCGTGTATGCCGCTCCACTACTGACGGTTTCCCTGGGCTTGTTGTGTCTGTGTGTGCCGCTCCATTACTGACGGTTTCCCTGGGCTTGTTGTGTCCGTGTGTGCCGCTCCACTACTGACGGTTTCCCTGGGCTTGTTGTGTCCGTGTGTGCCGCTCCATTACTGACGGTTTCCCTGGGCTTGTTGTGTCCGTGTGTGCCGCTCCATTACTGACGGTTTCCCTGGGCTTGTTGTGTCCGTGTGTGCCGCTCCACTACTGACGGTTTCCCTGGGCTTGTTGTGTCCGTGTGTGTGCCGCTCCATTACTGACGGTTTCCCTGGGCTTGTTGTGTCCGTGTGTGCCGCTCCATTACTGACGGTTTCCCTGGGCTTGTTGTGTCCGTGTGTGCCGCTCCATTACTGACGGTTTCCCTGGGCTTGTTGTGTCCGTGTGTGCCGCTCCACTACTGACGGTTTCCCTGGGCTTGTTGTGTCCGTGTGTGCCGCTCCATTACTGACGGTTTCCCTGGGCTTGTTGTGTCCGTGTGTGCCGCTCCATTACTGACGGTTTCCCTGGGCTTGTTTTGTCCGTGTGTGCCGCTCCATTACTGACGGTTTCCCTGGGCTTGTTGTGTCCGTGTATGCCGCTCCACTACTGACGGTTTCCCTGGGCTTGTTGTGTCTGTGTGTGCCGCTCCATTACTGACGGTTTCCCTGGGCTTGTTGTGTCCGTGTATGCCGCTCCACTACTGACGGTTTCCCTGGGCTTGTTTTGTCCGTGTGTGCCGCTCCATTACTGACGGTTTCCCTGGGCTTGTTGTGTCCGTGTATGCCGCTCCACTACTGACGGTTTCCCTGGGCTTGTTGTGTCTGTGTGTGCCGCTCCATTACTGACGGTTTCCCTGGGCTTGTTGTGTCCGTGTGTGCCGCTCCACTACTGACGGTTTCCCTGGGCTTGTTGTGTCCGTGTGTGCCGCTCCATTACTGACGGTTTCCCTGGGCTTGTTGTGTCCGTGTGTGCCGCTCCATTACTGACGGTTTCCCTGGGCTTGTTGTGTCCGTGTGTGCCGCTCCATTACTGACGGTTTCCCTGGGCTTGTTGTGTCCGTGTGTGCCGCTCCATTACTGACGGTTTCCCTGGGCTTGTTTTGTCCGTGTGTGCCGCTCCATTACTGACGGTTTCCCTGGGCTTGTTGTGTCCGTGTATGCCGCTCCACTACTGACGGTTTCCCTGGGCTTGTTGTGTCTGTGTGTGCCGCTCCATTACTGACGGTTTCCCTGGGCTTGTTGTGTCCGTGTGTGCCGCTCCATTACTGACGGTTTCCCTGGGCTTGTTTTGTCCGTGTGTGTGCCGCTCCATTACTGACGGTTTCCCTGGGCTTGTTGTGTCCGTGTATGCCGCTCCACTACTGACGGTTTCCCTGGGCTTGTTGTGTCTGTGTGTGCCGCTCCATTACTGACGGTTTCCCTGGGCTTGTTGTGTCCGTGTGTGCCGCTCCATTACTGACGGTTTCCCTGGGCTTGTTGTGTCTGTGTGTGCCGCTCCATTACTGACGGTTTCCCTGGGCTTGTTGTGTCCGTGTATGCCGCTCCACTACTGACGGTTTCCCTGGGCTTGTTGTGTCTGTGTGTGCCGCTCCATTACTGACGGTTTCCCTGGGCTTGTTGTGTCCGTGTGTGCCGCTCCACTACTGACGGTTTCCCTGGGCTTGTTGTGTCCGTGTGTGTGCCGCTCCATTACTGACGGTTTCCCTGGGCTTGTTGTGTCTGTGTGTGCCGCTCCATTAGGGTATGTGCACACGATGCAGAAATGAAGCAGAAAATTTCTGCATCATTTCTGCATCTCCCTGGCAGAAAAAACGCATGCAGATTGACAAGCGCTTTCCAGGCGATGTTAGCATCACCTGGAAAGTGCTTGATAACTAGGTCACACTATATAAATCCATGCAAACAGCATGGATTTATACAGTGTGAACCGAGAGCGTGTATATACTTACCTCCGATGGCCCGCGCTGTCCTGCTCAATCTGTTCTCCCGGCTGCCGGCAACTTTGAATTGAAAGACCTGCCGACGTCACCGCAGGTCCTACAACTCACTGCAAAGTGCCGGGAACCAAGCGGGAGCGCTGTGCGGGCCGACAGAAGGTAAGAATACATTTATTTTTTATTTTATTCTTCTTTTTACAGCTTTTTTAATGGTACCTGGGTGTGGATGAGACTCTCCTCTCCTCCACACCCGGGTACCATCCGCACATTAGAACGCACCAATTACGCAAGTACAGATGCTGTCTTGCGGAATTGGCGCGTTCTAATGCAAGTCAATGGCGGCGAAATCGCCGCGTTTCCGCAAAATTAATTGACATGCTGCGGATTTTTGACCGCAGCGTTAAGGCTGTGTTCACACGATGCGTATTTCATGCGTTTCCGTGGCGTTTTTGCAGTTGCGTAAACGCCGCGGAAACGCATGAAAAACGCATGGTAGAAGGGCAGCAATGTTCCCCAATGGAAATCCGCATGTGCTGTGCCCATGATGCGGATTTTTCCGCAGCGTTAACGCTGCGGTCAAAAATCCGCAGCATGTCAATTAATTTTGCGGAAACGCGGCGATTTCGCCGCCATTGACTTGCATTAGAACGCGCCAATTCCGCAAGACAGCATCTGTACTTGTGTAATTGGTGCGTTCTAATGTGCGGATGGTACCCGGGTGTGGAGGAGAGGAGAGTCTCCTCCACACCCAGGTACCATTAAAAAAGCTGTAAAACAAGAATAAAATAAAAAATATATATATACTTACCATCTGTCGGCCCGCGCAGCGCTCCCGCTTGGTTCCCGGCACTTGCAGTGAGTTGTAGGACCTGCGGTGACGTCAGAGTCATGTGACGGGTCACGTGACGCTGACGTCGGCAGGTCTTTCAATTCAAAGTTGCCGGCAGCCGGGAGAACGGAGTGAGCAGGACAGCGCGGGCCATCAGAGGTAAGTATATACACTCTCTCGGTTCACACTGTATAAATCCATGCTGTTTGCATGGATTTATATAGTGTGACCTAGTTGTCAAGCACTTTCCAGGTGATGCTAAAATCGCCTGGAAAGCGCTTGTCAATCTGCATGCGGAAACGCATGTGAATCTGCATGTGGATCCGCATGTATTCTGCAGGAAAAACGCATGCACAATCTGCCAGGGAGATGCAGAAATGATGCAGAAATTTTCTGCTTCATTTCTGCATCGTGTGCACATACCCTAACGCTGCGGAAAAATCCGCATCATGGGCACAGCACATGCGGATTTCCATTGGGGAACATTGCTTCCCTTCTACCATGCGTTTTTCATGCGTTTCCGCGGCGTTTACGCAACTGCAAAAACGCCGCGGAAACGCATGAAATACGCATCGTGTGAACACAGCCTTACTGACGGTTTCCCTGGGCTTGTTGTGTCCGTGTATGCCGCTCCACTACTGACGGTTTCCCTGGGCTTGTTGTGTCCGTGTGTGTGCCGCTCCATTACTGACGGTTTCCCTGGGCTTGTTGTGTCCGTGTGTGCCGCTCCACTACTGACGGTTTCCCTGGGCTTGTTGTGTCTCTGTTTCTTCAGGGAAGAAAGAATCCACATCTATAACTAAGCAGCCGCCCGAGGACCAGGACACCGACCACTCGGAAGAGCTGCAGATATTCGAGATCGCCAACATGGAGTTTGAGGTACAGAGAACACAGAATCCACCAATATTATTGGGTAAAGTTTGTGACCCCTTCACACTAACAGCTGAGAGTCAGCTCTGACACTGCACAATAGTGAGTGCAGCTCTGGAGTATAATACAGGAGGTAACTCAGGATCAGTAATGTAATGTATGTACACAGTGACTGCACCAGCAGAATAGTGAGTGCAGCTCTGGAGTATAATACAGGAGGTAACTCAGGATCAGTAATGTAATGTATGTACACAGTGACTGCACCAGCAGAATAGTGAATGCAGCTCTGGAGTATAATACAGGATGTAACTCAGGATCAGTAATGTAATGTATGTACACAGTGACTGCACCAGCAGAATAGTGAGTGCAGCTCTGGAGTATAATACAGGAGGTAACTCAGGATCAGTAATGTAATGTATGTACACAGTGACTGCACCAGCAGAATAGTGAGTGCAGCTCTGGAGTATAATACAGGAGGTAACTCAGGATCAGTAATGTAATGTATGTACACAGTGACTGCACCAGCAGAATAGTGAATGCAGCTCTGGAGTATAATACAGGATGTAACTCAGGATCAGTAATGTAATGTATGTACACAGTGACTGCACCAGCAGAATAGTGAGTGCAGCTCTGGAGTATAATACAGGAGGTAACTCAGGATCAGTAATGTAATGTATGTACACAGTGACTGCACCAGCAGAATAGTGAGTGCAGCTCTGGAGTATAATACATGATGTAACTCAGGATCAGTAATGTAATGTATGTACACAGTGACTGCACCAGCAGAATAGTGAGTGCAGCTCTGGAGTATAATACAGGATGTAACTCAGGATCAGTAATGTAATGTATGTACACAGTGACTGCACCAGCAGAATAGTGAGTGCAGCTCTGGAGTATAATACAGGAGGTAACTCAGGATCAGTAATGTAATGTATGTACACAGTGACTGCACCAGCAGAATAGTGAGTGCAGCTCTGGAGTATAATACAGGATGTAACTCAGGATCAGTAATGTAATGTATGTACACAGTGACTGCACCAGGAGAATAGTGAGTGCAGCTCTGGAGTATAATACAGGATGTAACTCAGGATCAGTAATGTAATGTATGTACACAGTGACTGCACCAGCAGAATAGTGAGTGCAGCTCTGGAGTATAATACAGGATGTAACTCAGGATCAGTAATGTAATGTATGTACACAGTGACTGCACCAGCAGAATAGTGAGTGCAGCTCTGGAGTATAATACAGGAGGTAACTCAGGAACAGTAATGTAATGTATGTACACAGTGACTGCACCAGCAGAATAGTGAGTGCAGCTCTGGAGTATAATACAGGATGTAACTCAGGATCAGTAATGTAATGTATGTACACAGTGACTGCACCAGCAGAATAGTGAGTGCAGCTCTGGATTATAATACAGGAGGTAACTCAGGATCAGTAATGTAATGTATGTACACAGTGACTGCACCAGCAGAATAGTGAGTGCAGCTCTGGAGTATAATACAGGAGGTAACTCAGGATCAGTAATGTAATGTATGTACACAGTGACTGCACCAGCAGAATAGTGAATGCAGCTCTGGAGTATAATACAGGATGTAACTCAGGATCAGTAATGTAATGTATGTACACAGTGACTGCACCAGCAGAATAGTGAGTGCAGCTCTGGAGTATAATACAGGAGGTAACTCAGGATCAGTAATGTAATGTATGTACACAGTGACTGCACCAGCAGAATAGTGAGTGCAGCTCTGGAGTATAATACATGATGTAACTCAGGATCAGTAATGTAATGTATGTACACAGTGACTGCACCAGCAGAATAGTGAGTGCAGCTCTGGAGTATAATACAGGATGTAACTCAGGATCAGTAATGTAATGTATGTACACAGTGACTGCACCAGCAGAATAGTGAGTGCAGCTCTGGAGTATAATACAGGAGGTAACTCAGGATCAGTAATGTAATGTATGTACACAGTGACTGCACCAGCAGAATAGTGAGTGCAGCTCTGGAGTATAATACAGGATGTAACTCAGGATCAGTAATGTAATGTATGTACACAGTGACTGCACCAGGAGAATAGTGAGTGCAGCTCTGGAGTATAATACAGGATGTAACTCAGGATCAGTAATGTAATGTATGTACACAGTGACTGCACCAGCAGAATAGTGAGTGCAGCTCTGGAGTATAATACAGGATGTAACTCAGGATCAGTAATGTAATGTATGTACACAGTGACTGCACCAGCAGAATAGTGAGTGCAGCTCTGGAGTATAATACAGGAGGTAACTCAGGAACAGTAATGTAATGTATGTACACAGTGACTGCACCAGCAGAATAGTGAGTGCAGCTCTGGAGTATAATACAGGATGTAACTCAGGATCAGTAATGTAATGTATGTACACAGTGACTGCACCAGCAGAATAGTGAGTGCAGCTCTGGATTATAATACAGGAGGTAACTCAGGATCAGTAATGTAATGTATGTGCACAGTGACTGCACCAGCAGAATAGTGAGTGCAGCTCTGGAGTATAATACAGGAGGTAACTCAGGAACAGTAATGTAATGTATGTACACAGTGACTGCACCAGCAGAATAGTGAGTGCAGCTCTGGAGTATAATACAGGATGTAACTCAGGATCAGTAATGTAATGTATGTACACAGTGACTGCACCAGCAGAATAGTGAGTGCAGCTCTGGAGTATAATACAGGATGTAACTCAGGATCAGTAATGTAATGTATGTACACAGTGACTGCACCAGCAGAATAGTGAGTGCAGCTCTGGGGTATAATACAGGATGTAACTCAGGATCAGTAATGTAATGTATGTACACAGTGACTGCACCAGCAGAATAGTGAGTGCAGCTCTGGAGTATAATACAGGAGGTAACTCAGGATCAGTAATGTAATGTATGTACACAGTGACTGCACCAGCAGAATAGTGAGTGCAGCTCTGGAGTATAATACAGGATGTAACTCAGGATCAGTAATGTAATGTATGTACACAGTGACTGCACCAGCAGAATAGTGAGTGCAGCTCTGGAGTATAATACAGGATGTAACTCAGGATCAGTAATGTAATGTATGTACACAGTGACTGCACCAGCAGAATAGTGAGTGCAGCTCTGGAGTATAATACAGGAGGTAACTCAGGATCAGTAATGTAATGTATGTACACAGTGACTGCACCAGCAGAATAGTGAGTGCAGCTCTGGAGTATTATACAGGATGTAACTCAGGATCAGTAATGTAATGTATGTACACAGTGACTGCACCAGCAGAATAGTGAGTGCAGCTCTGGAGTATAATACAGGATGTAACTCAGGATCAGTAATGTAATGTATGTACACAGTGACTGCACCAGCAGAATAGTGAGTGCAGCTCTGGAGTATAATACAGGAGGTAACTCAGGATCAGTAATGTAATGTATGTACACAGTGACTGCACCAGCAGAATAGTGAGTGCAGCTCTGGAGTATAATACAGGATGTAACTCAGGATCAGTAATGTAATGTATGTACACAGTGACTGCACCAGCAGAATAGTGAGTGCAGCTCTGGGGTATAATACAGGATGTAACTCAGGATCAGTAATGTAATGTATGTACACAGTGACTGCACCAGCAGAATAGTGAGTGCAGCTCTGGAGTATAATACAGGATGTAACTCAGGATCAGTAATGTAATGTATGTGCACAGTGACTGCACCAGCAGAATAGTGAGTGCAGCTCTGGAGTATAATACAGGATGTAACTCAGGATCAGTAATGTAATGTATGTACACAGTGACTGCACCAGCAGAATAGTGAGTGCAGCTCTGGGGTATAATACAGGATGTAACTCAGGATCAGTAATGTAATGTATGTACACAGTGACTGCACCAGCAGAATAGTGAGTGCAGCTCTGGGGTATAATACAGGATGTAACTCAGGATCAGTAATGTAATGTATGTACACAGTGACTGCACCAGCAGAATAGTGAGTGCAGCTCTGGAGTATTATACAGGATGTAACTCAGGATCAGTAATGTAATGTATGTACACAGTGACTGCACCAGCAGAATAGTGAGTGCAGCTCTGGAGTATTATACAGGATGTAACTCAGGATCAGTAATGTAATGTATGTACACAGTGACTGCACCAGCAGAATAGTGAGTGCAGCTCTGGAGTATAATACAGGATGTAACTCAGGATCAGTAATGTAATGTATTTACACAGTGACTGCACCAGCAGAATAGTGAGTGCAGCTCTGGAGTATAATACAGGATGTAACTCAGGATCAGTAATGTAATGTATGTACACAGTGACTGCACCAGCAGAATAGTGAATGCAGCTCTGGAGTATAATACAGGATGTAACTCAGGATCAGTAATGTAATGTATGTACACAGTGACTGCGCCAGCAGAATAGTGAGTGCAGCTCTGGAGTATTATACAGGATGTAACTCAGGATCAGTAATGTAATGTATGTACACAGTGACTGCACCAGCAGAATAGTGAGTGCAGCTCTGGAGTATAATATAGGATGTAACTCAGGATCAGTAATGTAATGTATGTACACAGTGACTGCACCAGCAGAATAGTGAGTGCAGCTCTGGGGTATAATACAGGATGTAACTCAGGATCAATAATGTAATGTATGTACACAGTGACTGCACCAGCAGAATAGTGAATGCAGCTCTGGAGTATAATACAGGATGTAACTCAGGATCAGTAATGTAATGTATGTACACAGTGACTGCACCAGCAGAATAGTGAGTGCAGCTCTGGGGTATAATACAGGATGTAACTCAGGATCAATAATGTAATGTATGTACACAGTGACTGCACCAGCAGAATAGTGAATGCAGCTCTGGAGTATAATACAGGATGTAACTCAGGATCAGTAATGTAATGTATGTACACAGTGACTGCACCAGCAGAGTAGTGAGTGCAGCTCTGGGGTATAATACAGGAGGTAACTCAGGTTCAGTAATGTAATGTATGTACACAGTGACTGCACCAGCCGAATAGTGAGTGCAGCTCTGGAGTATAATGCAGGATGTAACTCAGGATCAGTAATGTAATGTACACAGTGACTCCACCAGCAGAATAGTGAGTGCAGCTCTGGAGTATAATACAGGATGTAACTCAAGATCAGTAATGTAATGTATGTACACAGTGACTGCACCAGCAGAATAGTGAGTGCAGCTCTGGGGTATAATACAGGATGTAACTCAGGATCAGTAATGTAATGTATGTACACAGTGACTGCACCAGCAGAATAGTGAGTGCAGCTCTGGAGTATAATACAGGATGTAACTCAGGATCAGTAATGTAATGTATGTACACGGTGACTGCACCAGCAGAATAGTGAGTGAAGCTCTGGAGTATAATACAGGATGTAACTCAGGATCAGTAATGTAATGTATGTACACAGTGACTGCACCAGCAGAATAGTGAGTGCAGCTCTGGAGTATAATGCAGGAAGTAACTCAGGATCAGTAATGTAATGTATGGACACAGTGACTGCACCAGCAGAATAGTGAGTGCAGCTCTGGAGTATAATACAGGATGTAACTCAGGATTAGTAATGTAATGTACACAGTGACTGCACCAGCAGAATAGTGAGTGCAGCTCTGGAGTATAATACAGGAGGTAACTCAGGATCAGTAATGTAATGTACGTACACAGTGACTGCACCAGCAGAATAGTGAGTGCAGCTCTGGAGTATAATACAGGATGTAACTCAGGATCAGTAATGCAATGTATGTACACAGTGACTGCACCAGCAGAATAGTGAGTGCAGCTCTGGAGTATAATACAGGAGGTAACTCAGGATTAGTAATGTAATGTATGTACACAGTGACTGCACCAGCAGAATAGTGAGTGCAGCTCTGGAGTATAATACAGGAGGTAACTCAGGATTAGTAATGTAATGTATGTACACAGTGACTGCACCAGCAGAATAGTGAGTGCAGCTCTGGAGTGTAATACAGGATGTAACTCAGGATCAGTAATGTAATGTATGTACACAGTGACTGCACCAGCAGAATAGTGAGTGCAGCTCTGGAGTGTAATACAGGATGTAACTCAGGATCAGTAATGTAATGTATGTACACAGTGACTGCACCAGCAGAATAGTGAGTGCAGCTCTGGAGTATAATACAGGAGGTAACTCAGGATCAGTAATGTAATGTATGTACACAGTGACTGCACCAGCAGAATAGTGAGTGTAGCTCTGGAGTATAATACAGGATGTAACTCAGGATCAGTAATGTAATGTATGTACACAGTGACTGCACCAGCAGAATAGGGAGTGCAGCTCTGGAGTGTAATACAGGATGTAACTCAGGATCAGTAATGTAATGTATGTACACAGTGACTGCACCAGCAGAATAGTGAGTGCAGCTCTGGAGTATAATACAGGATGTAACTCAGGATCAGTAATGTAATGTACACAGTGACTGCACCAGCAGAATAGTGAGTGCAGCACTGGAGTGTAATACAGGATGTAACTCAGGATCAGTAATGTAATGTATGTACACAGTGACTGCACCAGCAGAATAGTGAGTGCAGCTCTGGAGTATAATACACGAGGTAACTCAGGATCAGTAATGTAATGTATGTACACAGTGACTGCACCATATAGGAGTGCAGCTCTGGAGTATAATACAGGATGTAACTCAGGATCAGTAATGTAATGTACGTACACAGTGACTGCACCAGCAGAATAGTGAGTGCAGCTCTGGGGTATAATACAGGATGTAACTCCGGATCAGTAATGTAATGTATGTACACAGTGACTGCACCAGCAGAATAGTGAGTGCAGCTCTGGAGTATAATATAGGATGTAACTCAGGATCAGTAATGTAATGTATGTACACAGTGACTGCACCAGCAGAATAGGGAGTGCAGCTCTGGACTATAATACAGGATGTAACTCAGGATCAGTAATGTAATGTATGTACACCGTGACTGCACCAGCAGAATAGTGAGTGCAGCTCTGGGGTATAATACAGGATGTAACTCAGGATCAGTAATGTAATGTATGTACACAGTGACTGCACCAGCAGAATAGTGAGTGCAGCTCTGGGGTATAATACAGGATCAGTAATGTAATGTATGTACACAGTGACTGCACCAGCAGAATAGTGAGTGCAGCTCTGGAGTATAATACAGGATGTAACTCAGGATCAGTAATGTAATGTATGTACACAGTGACTGCACCAGCAGAATAGTGAGTGCAGCTCTGGAGTATAATACAGGAGGTAACTCAGGATCAGTAATGTAATGTATGTACACAGTGACTGCACCAGCAGAATAGTGAGTGCAGCTCTGGAGTATAATACAGGAGGTAACTCAGGATCAGTAATGTAATGTATGTACACGGTGACTGCACCAGCAGAATAGTGAGTGTAGCTCTGGAGTATAATACAGGATGTAACTCAGGATCAGTAATGTAATGTATGTACACAGTGACTGCACCAGCAGAATAGTGAGTGCAGCTCTGGAGTATAATACAGGATGTAACTCAGGATCAGTAATGTATGTACACAGTGACTGCACCAGCAGAATAGTGAGTGCAGCTCTGGAGTATAATACAGGAAGTAACTCAGGATCAGTAATGTAATGTATGGACACAGTGACTGAATCAGCAGAATAGTGAGTGCAGCTCTGGAGTATAATACAGGAGGTAACTCAGGATTAGTAATGTAATGTATGTACACAGTGACTGCACCAGCAGAATAGTGAGTGCAGCTCTGGAGTATAATACAGGAGGTAACTCAGGATCAGTAATGTAATGTATGTACACTGTGACTGCACCAGCAGAATAGTGAGTGCAGCTCTGGAGTATAATACAGGATGTAACTCAGGATCAGTAATGTAATGTACACAGTGACTGCACCAGCAGAATAGTGAGTGCAGCTCTGGAGTATAATACAGGATGTAACTCAGGATCAGTAATGTAATGTACACAGTGACTGCACCAGCAGAATAGTGAGTGCAGCTCTGGAGTATAATACAGGAGGTAACTCAGGATCAGTAATGTAATGTACGTACACAGTGACTGCACCAGCAGAATAGTGAGTGCAGCTCTGGAGTATAATACAGGATGTAACTCAGGATCAGTAATGTAATGTATGTACACAGTGACTGCACCAGCAGAATAGTGAGTGCAGCTCAGGAGTATAATACAGGAGGTAACTCAGGATTAGTAATGTAATGTATGTACACAGTGACTGCACCAGCAGAATAGTGAGTGCAGCTCTGGAGTATAATACAGGAGGTAACTCAGAATCAGTAATGTAATGTATGTACACAGTGACTGCACCAGCAGAATAGTGAGTGCAGCTCTGGAGTATAATACAGGGGGTAACTCAGGATCAGTAATGTAATGTATGTACACAGTGACTGCACCAGCAGAATAGTGAGTGCAGCTCTGGAGTATAATACAGGATGTAACTCAGGATCAGTAATGTAATGTATGTACACAGTGACTGCACCAGCAGAATAGTGAGTGCAGCTCTGGAGTGTAATACAGGATGTAACTCAGGATCAGTAATGTAATGTATGTACACAGTGACTGCACCAGCAGAATAGTGAGTGCAGCTCTGGAGTATAATACAGGATGTAACTCAGGATCAGTAATGTAATGTACACAGTGACTGCACCAGCAGAATAGTGAGTGCAGCTCTGGAGTGTAATACAGGATGTAACTCAGGATCAGTAATGTAATGTATGTACACAGTGACTGCACCAGCAGAATAGTGAGTGCAGCTCTGGAGTATAATACAGGAGGTAACTCAGGATCAGTAATGTAATGTATGTACACAGTGACTGCACCAGCAGAATAGTGAGTGCAGCTCTGGAGTATAATACAGGATGTAACTCAGGATCAGTAATGTAATGTATGTACACAGTGACTGCACCAGCAGAATAGTGAGTGCAGCTCTGGAGTGTAATACAGGATGTAACTCAGGATCAGTAATGTAATGTATGTACACAGTGACTGCACCAGCAGAATAGTGAGTGCAGCTCTGGAGTATAATACAGGATGTAACTCAGGATCAGTAATGTAATGTACACAGTGACTGCACCAGCAGAATAGTGAGTGCAGCTCTGGAGTGTAATACAGGATGTAACTCAGGATCAGTAATGTAATGTATGTACACAGTGACTGCACCAGCAGAATAGTGAGTGCAGCTCTGGAGTATAATACAGGAGGTAACTCAGGATCAGTAATGTAATGTATGTACACCGTGACTGCACCATATAGGAGTGCAGCTCTGGAGTATAATACAGGATGTAACTCAGGATCAGTAATGTAATGTATGTACACAGTGACTGCACCAGCAGAATAGTGAGTGCAGCTCTGGGGTATAATACAGGATGTAACTCCGGATCAGTAATGTAATGTATGTACACAGTGACTGCACCAGCAGAATAGTGAGTGCAGCTCTGGAGTATAATACAGGAGGTAACTCAGGATCAGTAATGTAATGTATGTACACAGTGACTGCACCAGCTGAATAGTGAGTGCAGCTCTGGAGTATAATACAGGAGGTAACTCAGGATCAGTAATGTAATGTATGTACACAGTGACTGCACCAGCAGAATAGTGAGTGCAGCTCTGGAGTATAATACAGGATGTAACTCAGGATCAGTAATGTAATGTATGTACACAGTGACTGCACCAGCAGAATAGTGAATGCAGCTCTGGAGTATAATACAGGATGTAACTCAGGATCAGTAATGTAATGTATGTACACAGTGACTGCACCAGCAGAGTAGTGAGTGCAGCTCTGGGGTATAATACAGGAGGTAACTCAGGTTCAGTAATGTAATGTATGTACACAGTGACTGCACCTGCCGAATAGTGAGTGCAGCTCTGGAGTATAATACAGGATGTAACTCAGGATCAGTAATGTAATGTACACAGTGACTCCACCAGCAGAATAGTGAGTGCAGCTCTGGAGTATAATACAGGATGTAACTCAAGATCAGTAATGTAATGTATGTACACAGTGACTGCACCAGCAGAATAGTGAGTGCAGCTCTGGGGTATAATACAGGATGTAACTCAGGATCAGTAATGTAATGTATGTACACAGTGACTGCACCAGCAGAATAGTGAGTGCAGCTCTGGAGTATAATACAGGATGTAACTCAGGATCAGTAATGTAATGTATGTACACGGTGACTGCACCAGCAGAATAGTGAGTGAAGCTCTGGAGTATAATACAGGATGTAACTCAGGATCAGTAATGTAATGTATGTACACAGTGACTGCACCAGCAGAATAGTGAGTGCAGCTCTGGAGTATAATACAGGATGTAACTCAGGATCAGTAATGTATGTACACAGTGACTGCACCAGCAGAATAGTGAGTGCAGCTCTGGAGTATAATGCAGGAAGTAACTCAGGATCAGTAATGTAATGTATGGACACAGTGACTGCACCAGCAGAATAGTGAGTGCAGCTCTGGAGTATAATACAGGAGGTAACTCAGGATCATTAATGTAATGTACACAGTGACTGCACCAGCAGAATAGTGAGTGCAGCTCTGGAGTATAATACAGGATGTAACTCAGGATCAGTAATGTAATGTACACAGTGACTGCACCAGCAGAATAGTGAGTGCAGCTCTGGAGTATAATACAGGAGGTAACTCAGGATTAGTAATGTAATGTATGTACACAGTGACTGCACCAGCAGAATAGTGAGTGCAGCTCTGGAGTATAATACAGGATGTAACTCAGGATCATTAATGTAATGTACACAGTGACTGCACCAGCAGAATAGTGAGTGCAGCTCTGGAGTATAATACAGGATGTAACTCAGGATCAGTAATGTAATGTACACAGTGACTGCACCAGCAGAATAGTGAGTGCAGCTCTGGAGTATAATACAGGAGGTAACTCAGGATTAGTAATGTAATGTATGTACACAGTGACTGCACCAGCAGAATAGTGAGTGCAGCTCTGGAGTATAATACAGGAGGTAACTCAGGATTAGTAATGTAATGTATGTACACAGTGACTGCACCAGCAGAATAGTGAGTGCAGCTCTGGAGTCTAATACAGGATGTAACTGAGGATCAGTAATGTAATGTATGTACACAGTGACTGCACCAGCAGAATAGTGAGTGCAGCTCTGGAGTGTAATACAGGATGTAACTCAGGATCAGTAATGTAATGTATGTACACAGTGACTGCACCAGCAGAATAGTGAGTGCAGCTCTGGAGTATAATACAGGATGTAACTCAGGATCAGTAATGTAATGTACACAGTGACTGCACCAGCAGAATAGTGAGTGCAGCACTGGAGTGTAATACAGGATGTAACTCAGGATCAGTAATGTAATGTATGTACACAGTGACTGCACCAGCAGAATAGTGAGTGCAGCTCTGGAGTATAATACAGGAGGTAACTCAGGATCAGTAATGTAATGTATGTACACAGTGACTGCACCAGCAGAATAGTGAGTGCAGCTCTGGAGTATAATACAGGATGTAACTCAGGATCAGTAATGTAATGTACGTACACAGTGACTGCACCAGCAGAATAGTGAGTGCAGCTCTGGACTATAATACAGGATGTAACTCAGGATCAGTAATGTAATGTATGTACACGGTGACTGCACCAGCAGAATAGTGAGTGCAGCTCTGGGGTATAATACAGGATCAGTAATGTAATGTATGTACACAGTGACTGCACCAGCAGAATAGTGAGTGCAGCTCTGGAGTATAATACAGGATGTAACTCAGGATCAGTAATGTAATGTATGTACACGGTGACTGCACCAGCAGAATAGTGAGTGAAGCTCTGGAGTATAATACAGGATGTAACTCAGGATCAGTAATGTAATGTATGTACACAGTGACTGCACCAGCAGAATAGTGAGTGCAGCTCTGGAGTATAATACAGGATGTAACTCAGGATCAGTAATGTATGTACACAGTGACTGCACCAGCAGAATAGTGAGTGCTGCTCTGGAGTATAATACAGGAAGTAACTCAGGATCAGTAATGTAATGTATGGACACAGTGACTGCACCAGCAGAATAGTGAGTGCAGCTCTGGAGTATAATACAGGAGGTAACTCAGGATTAGTAATGTAATGTATGTACACAGTGACTGCACCAGCAGAATAGTGAGTGCAGCTCTGGAGTATAATACAGGAGGTAACTCAGGATCAGTAATGTCATGTATGTACACTGTGACTGCACCAGCAGAATAGTGAGTGCAGCTTTGGAGTATAATACAGGATGTAACTCAGGATCAGTAATGTAATGTACACAGTGACTGCACCAGCAGAATAGTGAGTGCAGCTCTGGAGTATAATACAGGATGTAACTCAGGATCAGTAATGTAATGTACACAGTGACTGCACCAGCAGAATAGTGAGTGCAGCTCTGGAGTATAATACAGGAGGTAACTCAGGATCAGTAATGTAATGTACGTACACAGTGACTGCACCAGCAGAATAGTGAGTGCAGCTCTGGAGGATAATACAGGATGTAACTCAGGATCAGTAATGTAATGTATGTACACAGTGACTGCACCAGCAGAATAGTGAGTGCAGCTCTGGAGTATAATACAGGATGTAACTCAGGATCAGTAATGTAATGTATGTACACAGTGACTGCACCAGCAGAATAGTGAGTGCAGCTCAGGAGTATAATACAGGAGGTAACTCAGGATTAGTAATGTAATGTATGTACACAGTGACTGCACCAGCAGAATAGTGAGTGCAGCTCTGGAGTATAATACAGGATGTAACTCAGGATCAGTAATGTAATGTATGTACACAGTGACTGCACCAGCAGAATAGGGAGTGCAGCTCTGGACTATAATACAGGATGTAACTCAGGATCAGTAATGTAATGTATGTACACCGTGACTGCACCAGCAGAATAGTGAGTGCAGCTCTGGGGTATAATACAGGATGTAACTCAGGATCAGTAATGTAATGTATGTACACAGTGACTGCACCAGCAGAATAGTGAGTGCAGCTCTGGAGTATAATACAGGATGTAACTCAGGATCAGTAATGTAATGTATGTACACAGTGACTGCACCAGCAGAATAGTGAGTGCAGCTCTGGGGTATAATACAGGATGTAACTCAGGATCAGTAATGTAATGTACACAGTGACTGCACCAGCAGAATAGTGAGTGCAGCTCTGGAGTATAATACAGGAGGTAACTCAGGATCAGTAATGTAATGTACGTACACAGTGACTGCACCAGCAGAATAGTGAGTGCAGCTCTGGAGTATAATACAGGATGTAACTCAGGATCAGTAATGTAATGTATGTACACAGTGACTGCACCAGCAGAATAGTGAGTGCAGCTCTGGGGTATAATACAGGATGTAACTCCGGATCAGTAATGTAATGTATGTACACAGTGACTGCACCAGCAGAATAGTGAGTGCAGCTCTGGAGTATAATATAGGATGTAACTCAGGATCAGTAATGTAATGTATGTACACAGTGACTGCACCAGCAGAATAGTGAGTGCAGCTCTGGAGTATAATACAGGATGTAACTCAGGATCAGTAATGTAATGTATGTACACAGTGACTGCACCAGCAGAATAGTGAGGGCAGCTCTGGAGTATAATACAGGATGTAACTCAGGATCACTAATGTAATGTATGTACACAGTGACTGCACCAGCAGAATAGTGAGTGCAGCTCTGGGGTATAATACAGGATGTAACTCAGGATCACTAATGTAATGTATGTACACAGTAACTGCACCAGCAGAATAGTGAGTGCAGCTCTGGGGTATAATACAGGATGTAACTCAAGATCACTAATGTAATGTATGTACACAGTGACTGCACCAGCAGAATAGTGAGTGCAGCTCTGGGGTATAATACAGGATGTAACTCAGGATCAGTAATGTAATGTATGTACACAGTGACTGCACCAGCAGAATAGTGAGTGCAGCTCTGGAGCATAATACAGGATGTAACTCAGGATCAGTAATGTATGTACACAGTGACTGCACCAGCAGAATAGTGAGTGCAGCTCTGGGGTATAATACAGGATGTAACTCAGGATCACTAATGTAATGTATGTACACAGTGACTGCACCAGCAGAATAGTGAGTGCAGCTCTGGGGTATAATACAGGATGTAACTCAGGATCAGTAATGTAATGTATGTACACAGTGACTGCACCAGCAGAATAGTGAGTGCAGCTCTGGGGTATAATACAGGATGTAACTCAGGATCAGTAATGTAATGTATGTACACAGTGACTGCACCAGCAGAATAGTGAGTGCAGCTCTGGAGCATAATACAGGATGTAACTCAGGATCAGTAATGTATGTACACAGTGACTGCACCAGCAGAATAGTGAGTGCAGCTCTGGAGTATAATACAGGATGTAACTCAGGATCAGTAATGTAATGTATGTACACAGTGACTGCACCAGCAGAATAGTGAGTGCAGCTCTGGGGTATAATACAGGAGGTAACTCAGGATCAGTAATGTAATGTATGTACACAGTGACTGCACCAGCAGAATAGGGAGTGCAGCTCTGGACTATAATACAGGATGTAACTCAGGATCAGTAATGTAATGTATGTACACCGTGACTGCACCAGCAGAATAGGGAGTGCAGCTCTGGACTATAATACAGGATGTAACTCAGGATCAGTAATGTAATGTATGTACACCGTGACTGCACCAGCAGAATAGTGAGTGCAGCTCTGGAGTATAATACAGGATGTAACTCAGGATCAGTAATGTAATGTATGTACACAGTGACTGCACCAGCAGAATAGGGAGTGCAGCTCTGGACTATAATACAGGATGTAACTCAGGATCAGTAATGTAATGTATGTACACAGTGACTGCACCAGCAGAATAGTGAGTGCAGCTCTGGGGTATAATACAGGATGTAACTCAGGATCAGTAATGTAATGTATGTACACAGTGACTGCACCAGCAGAATAATGAGTGCAGCTCTGGAGTATAATATAGGATGTAACTCAGGATCAGTAATGTAATGTATGTACACAGTGACTGCACCAGCAGAATAGTGAGTGCAGCTCTGGGGTATAATACAGGATGTAACTCAGGATCAGTAATGTAATGTATGTACACAGTGACTGCACCAGCAGAATAGTGAGTGCAGCTCTGGGGTATAATACAGGATGTAACTCGGGATCAGTAATGTAATGTATGTACACAGTGACTGCACCAGCAGAATAGTGAGTGCAGCTCTGGAGTATAATACAGGATGTAACTCAGGATCAGTAATGTAATGTATGTACACAGTGACTGCACCAGCAGAATAGTGAGTGCAGCTCTGGGGTATAATACAGGATGTAACTCAGGATCAGTAATGTAATGTATGTACACAGTGACTGCACCAGCAGAATAGTGAGTGCAGCTCTGGGGTATAATACAGGATGTAACTCAGGATCAGTAATGTAATGTATGTACACAGTGACTGCACCAGCAGAATAGTGAGTGCAGCTCTGGAGTATAATATAGGATGTAACTCAGGATCAGTAATGTAATGTATGTACACAGTGACTGCACCAGCAGAATAGTGAGTGCAGCTCTGGAGTATAATACAGGATGTAACTGAGGATCAGTAATGTAATGTATGTACACAGTGACTGCACCAGCAGAATAGTGAGTGCAGCTCTGGGGTATAATACAGGATGTAACTCAGGATCAGTAATGTAATGTATGTACACAGTGACTGCACCAGCAGAATAGTGAGTGCAGCTCTGGAGTATAATATAGGATGTAACTCAGGATCAGTAATGTAATGTATGGACACAGTGACTGCACCAGCAGAATAGTGAGTGCAGCTCTGGAGTATAATACAGGATGTAACTCAGGATCAGTAATGTAATGTATGTACACAGTGACTGCACCAGCAGAATAGTGAGTGCAGCTCTGGAGTATAATATAGGATGTAACTCAGGATCAGTAATGTAATGTATGGACACAGTGACTGCACCAGCAGAATAGTGAGTGCAGCTCTGGAGTATAATACAGGAGGTAACTCAGGATTAGTAATGTAATGTATGTACACAGTGACTGCACCAGCAGAATAGTGAGTGCAGCTCTGGAGTATAATACAGGAGGTAACTCAGGATCAGTAATGTAATGTATGTACACAGTGACTGCACCAGCAGAATAGTGAGTGCAGCTCTGGAGTATAATACAGGATGTAACTCAGGATCAGTAATGTAATGTACATAGTGACTGCACCAGCAGAATAGTGAGTGCAGCTCTGGAGTATAATATAGGATGTAACTCAGGATCAGTAATGTAATGTATGGACACAGTGACTGCACCAGCAGAATAGTGAGTGCAGCTCTGGAGTATAATACAGGAGGTAACTCAGGATTAGTAATGTAATGTATGTACACAGTGACTGCACCAGCAGAATAGTGAGTGCAGCTCTGGAGTATAATACAGGATATAACTCAGGATCAGTAATGTAATGTACACAGTGACTGCACCAGCAGAATAGTGAGTGCAGCTCTGGAGTATAATACAGGATGTAACTCAGGATCAGTAATGTAATGTATGTACACAGTGACTGCACCAGCAGAATAGTGAGTGCAGCTCTGGAGTATAATACAGGATGTAACTCAGGATCAGTAATGTAATGTACACAGTGACTGCACCAGCAGAATAGTGAGTGCAGCTCTGGAGTATAATACAGGAGGTAACTCAGGATCAGTAATGTAATGTACGTACACAGTGACTGCACCAGCAGAATAGTGAGTGCAGCTCTGGAGTATAATACAGGATGTAACTCAGGATCAGTAATGTAATGTATGTACACTGTGACTGCACCAGCAGAATAGTGAGTGCAGCTTTGGAGTATAATACAGGATGTAACTCAGGATCAGTAATGTAATGTACACAGTGACTGCACCAGCAGAATAGTGAGTGCAGCTCTGGAGTATAATACAGGATGTAACTCAGGATCAGTAATGTAATGTACACAGTGACTGCACCAGCAGAATAGTGAGTGCAGCTCTGGAGTATAATACAGGAGGTAACTCAGGATCAGTAATGTAATGTACGTACACAGTGACTGCACCAGCAGAATAGTGAGTGCAGCTCTGGAGTATAATACAGGATGTAACTCAGGATCAGTAATGTAATGTATGTACACAGTGACTGCACCAGCAGAATAGTGAGTGCAGCTCTGGGGTATAATACAGGATGTAACTCCGGATCAGTAATGTAATGTATGTACACAGTGACTGCACCAGCAGAATAGTGAGTGCAGCTCTGGAGTATAATATAGGATGTAACTCAGGATCAGTAATGTAATGTATGTACACAGTGACTGCACCAGCAGAATAGGGAGTGCAGCTCTGGACTATAATACAGGATGTAACTCAGGATCAGTAATGTAATGTATGTACACCGTGACTGCACCAGCAGAATAGGGAGTGCAGCTCTGGACTATAATACAGGATGTAACTCGGGATCAGTAATGTAATGTATGTACACAGTGACTGCACCAGCAGAATAGTGAGTGCAGCTCTGGAGTATAATACAGGATGTAACTCAGGATCAGTAATGTAATGTATGTACACAGTGACTGCACCAGCAGAATAGTGAGGGCAGCTCTGGAGTATAATACAGGATGTAACTCAGGATCACTAATGTAATGTATGTACACAGTGACTGCACCAGCAGAATAGTGAGTGCAGCTCTGGGGTATAATACAGGATGTAACTCAGGATCACTAATGTAATGTATGTACACAGTAACTGCACCAGCAGAATAGTGAGTGCAGCTCTGGGGTATAATACAGGATGTAACTCAAGATCACTAATGTAATGTATGTACACAGTGACTGCACCAGCAGAATAGTGAGTGCAGCTCTGGGGTATAATACAGGATGTAACTCAGGATCAGTAATGTAATGTATGTACACAGTGACTGCACCAGCAGAATAGTGAGTGCAGCTCTGGAGTATAATACAGGAGGTAACTCAGGATCAGTAATGTAATGTATGTACACAGTGACTGCACCAGCAGAATAGTGAGTGCAGCTCTGGAGTATAATACAGGATGTAACTCAGGATCAGTAATGTAATGTACGTACACAGTGACTGCACCAGCAGAATAGTGAGTGCAGCTCTGGACTATAATACAGGATGTAACTCAGGATCAGTAATGTAATGTATGTACACGGTGACTGCACCAGCAGAATAGTGAGTGCAGCTCTGGGGTATAATACAGGATCAGTAATGTAATGTATGTACACAGTGACTGCACCAGCAGAATAGTGAGTGCAGCTCTGGAGTATAATACAGGATGTAACTCAGGATCAGTAATGTAATGTATGTACACGGTGACTGCACCAGCAGAATAGTGAGTGAAGCTCTGGAGTATAATACAGGATGTAACTCAGGATCAGTAATGTAATGTATGTACACAGTGACTGCACCAGCAGAATAGTGAGTGCAGCTCTGGAGTATAATACAGGATGTAACTCAGGATCAGTAATGTATGTACACAGTGACTGCACCAGCAGAATAGTGAGTGCTGCTCTGGAGTATAATACAGGAAGTAACTCAGGATCAGTAATGTAATGTATGGACACAGTGACTGCACCAGCAGAATAGTGAGTGCAGCTCTGGAGTATAATACAGGAGGTAACTCAGGATTAGTAATGTAATGTATGTACACAGTGACTGCACCAGCAGAATAGTGAGTGCAGCTCTGGAGTATAATACAGGAGGTAACTCAGGATCAGTAATGTCATGTATGTACACTGTGACTGCACCAGCAGAATAGTGAGTGCAGCTTTGGAGTATAATACAGGATGTAACTCAGGATCAGTAATGTAATGTACACAGTGACTGCACCAGCAGAATAGTGAGTGCAGCTCTGGAGTATAATACAGGATGTAACTCAGGATCAGTAATGTAATGTACACAGTGACTGCACCAGCAGAATAGTGAGTGCAGCTCTGGAGTATAATACAGGAGGTAACTCAGGATCAGTAATGTAATGTACGTACACAGTGACTGCACCAGCAGAATAGTGAGTGCAGCTCTGGAGGATAATACAGGATGTAACTCAGGATCAGTAATGTAATGTATGTACACAGTGACTGCACCAGCAGAATAGTGAGTGCAGCTCTGGAGTATAATACAGGATGTAACTCAGGATCAGTAATGTAATGTATGTACACAGTGACTGCACCAGCAGAATAGTGAGTGCAGCTCAGGAGTATAATACAGGAGGTAACTCAGGATTAGTAATGTAATGTATGTACACAGTGACTGCACCAGCAGAATAGTGAGTGCAGCTCTGGAGTATAATACAGGATGTAACTCAGGATCAGTAATGTAATGTATGTACACAGTGACTGCACCAGCAGAATAGGGAGTGCAGCTCTGGACTATAATACAGGATGTAACTCAGGATCAGTAATGTAATGTATGTACACCGTGACTGCACCAGCAGAATAGTGAGTGCAGCTCTGGGGTATAATACAGGATGTAACTCAGGATCAGTAATGTAATGTATGTACACAGTGACTGCACCAGCAGAATAGTGAGTGCAGCTCTGGAGTATAATACAGGATGTAACTCAGGATCAGTAATGTAATGTATGTACACAGTGACTGCACCAGCAGAATAGTGAGTGCAGCTCTGGGGTATAATACAGGATGTAACTCAGGATCAGTAATGTAATGTACACAGTGACTGCACCAGCAGAATAGTGAGTGCAGCTCTGGAGTATAATACAGGAGGTAACTCAGGATCAGTAATGTAATGTACGTACACAGTGACTGCACCAGCAGAATAGTGAGTGCAGCTCTGGAGTATAATACAGGATGTAACTCAGGATCAGTAATGTAATGTATGTACACAGTGACTGCACCAGCAGAATAGTGAGTGCAGCTCTGGGGTATAATACAGGATGTAACTCCGGATCAGTAATGTAATGTATGTACACAGTGACTGCACCAGCAGAATAGTGAGTGCAGCTCTGGAGTATAATATAGGATGTAACTCAGGATCAGTAATGTAATGTATGTACACAGTGACTGCACCAGCAGAATAGGGAGTGCAGCTCTGGACTATAATACAGGATGTAACTCAGGATCAGTAATGTAATGTATGTACACCGTGACTGCACCAGCAGAATAGTGAGTGCAGCTCTGGGGTATAATACAGGATGTAACTCAGGATCAGTAATGTAATGTATGTACACAGTGACTGCACCAGCAGAATAGGGAGTGCAGCTCTGGACTATAATACAGGATGTAACTCGGGATCAGTAATGTAATGTATGTACACAGTGACTGCACCAGCAGAATAGTGAGTGCAGCTCTGGAGTATAATACAGGATGTAACTCAGGATCAGTAATGTAATGTATGTACACAGTGACTGCACCAGCAGAATAGTGAGGGCAGCTCTGGAGTATAATACAGGATGTAACTCAGGATCACTAATGTAATGTATGTACACAGTGACTGCACCAGCAGAATAGTGAGTGCAGCTCTGGGGTATAATACAGGATGTAACTCAGGATCACTAATGTAATGTATGTACACAGTAACTGCACCAGCAGAATAGTGAGTGCAGCTCTGGGGTATAATACAGGATGTAACTCAAGATCACTAATGTAATGTATGTACACAGTGACTGCACCAGCAGAATAGTGAGTGCAGCTCTGGGGTATAATACAGGATGTAACTCAGGATCAGTAATGTAATGTATGTACACAGTGACTGCACCAGCAGAATAGTGAGTGCAGCTCTGGAGCATAATACAGGATGTAACTCAGGATCAGTAATGTATGTACACAGTGACTGCACCAGCAGAATAGTGAGTGCAGCTCTGGGGTATAATACAGGATGTAACTCAGGATCACTAATGTAATGTATGTACACAGTGACTGCACCAGCAGAATAGTGAGTGCAGCTCTGGGGTATAATACAGGATGTAACTCAGGATCAGTAATGTAATGTATGTACACAGTGACTGCACCAGCAGAATAGTGAGTGCAGCTCTGGGGTATAATACAGGATGTAACTCAGGATCAGTAATGTAATGTATGTACACAGTGACTGCACCAGCAGAATAGTGAGTGCAGCTCTGGAGCATAATACAGGATGTAACTCAGGATCAGTAATGTATGTACACAGTGACTGCACCAGCAGAATAGTGAGTGCAGCTCTGGAGTATAATACAGGATGTAACTCAGGATCAGTAATGTAATGTATGTACACAGTGACTGCACCAGCAGAATAGTGAGTGCAGCTCTGGGGTATAATACAGGAGGTAACTCAGGATCAGTAATGTAATGTATGTACACAGTGACTGCACCAGCAGAATAGGGAGTGCAGCTCTGGACTATAATACAGGATGTAACTCAGGATCAGTAATGTAATGTATGTACACCGTGACTGCACCAGCAGAATAGGGAGTGCAGCTCTGGACTATAATACAGGATGTAACTCAGGATCAGTAATGTAATGTATGTACACCGTGACTGCACCAGCAGAATAGTGAGTGCAGCTCTGGAGTATAATACAGGATGTAACTTAGGATCAGTAATGTAATGTATGTACACAGTGACTGCACCAGCAGAATAGGGAGTGCAGCTCTGGAGTATAATACAGGATGTAACTCAGGATCAGTAATGTAATGTATGTACACAGTGACTGCACCAGCAGAATAGGGAGTGCAGCTCTGGACTATAATACAGGATGTAACTCAGGATCAGTAATGTAATGTATGTACACAGTGACTGCACCAGCAGAATAGTGAGTGCAGCTCTGGGGTATAATACAGGATGTAACTCAGGATCAGTAATGTAATGTATGTACACAGTGACTGCACCAGCAGAATAATGAGTGCAGCTCTGGAGTATAATATAGGATGTAACTCAGGATCAGTAATGTAATGTATGTACACAGTGACTGCACCAGCAGAATAGTGAGTGCAGCTCTGGGGTATAATACAGGATGTAACTCAGGATCAGTAATGTAATGTATGTACACAGTGACTGCACCAGCAGAATAGTGAGTGCAGCTCTGGGGTATAATACAGGATGTAACTCGGGATCAGTAATGTAATGTATGTACACAGTGACTGCACCAGCAGAATAGTGAGTGCAGCTCTGGAGTATAATACAGGATGTAACTCAGGATCAGTAATGTAATGTATGTACACAGTGACTGCACCAGCAGAATAGTGAGTGCAGCTCTGGGGTATAATACAGGATGTAACTCAGGATCAGTAATGTAATGTATGTACACAGTGACTGCACCAGCAGAATAGTGAGTGCAGCTCTGGGGTATAATACAGGATGTAACTCAGGATCAGTAATGTAATGTATGTACACAGTGACTGCACCAGCAGAATAGTGAGTGCAGCTCTGGAGTATAATATAGGATGTAACTCAGGATCAGTAATGTAATGTATGTACACAGTGACTGCACCAGCAGAATAGTGAGTGCAGCTCTGGAGTATAATACAGGATGTAACTGAGGATCAGTAATGTAATGTATGTACACAGTGACTGCACCAGCAGAATAGTGAGTGCAGCTCTGGGGTATAATACAGGATGTAACTCAGGATCAGTAATGTAATGTATGTACACAGTGACTGCACCAGCAGAATAGTGAGTGCAGCTCTGGAGTATAATATAGGATGTAACTCAGGATCAGTAATGTAATGTATGGACACAGTGACTGCACCAGCAGAATAGTGAGTGCAGCTCTGGAGTATAATACAGGATGTAACTCAGGATCAGTAATGTAATGTATGTACACAGTGACTGCACCAGCAGAATAGTGAGTGCAGCTCTGGAGTATAATATAGGATGTAACTCAGGATCAGTAATGTAATGTATGGACACAGTGACTGCACCAGCAGAATAGTGAGTGCAGCTCTGGAGTATAATACAGGAGGTAACTCAGGATTAGTAATGTAATGTATGTACACAGTGACTGCACCAGCAGAATAGTGAGTGCAGCTCTGGAGTATAATACAGGAGGTAACTCAGGATCAGTAATGTAATGTATGTACACAGTGACTGCACCAGCAGAATAGTGAGTGCAGCTCTGGAGTATAATACAGGATGTAACTCAGGATCAGTAATGTAATGTACACAGTGACTGCACCAGCAGAATAGTGAGTGCAGCTCTGGAGTATAATATAGGATGTAACTCAGGATCAGTAATGTAATGTATGGACACAGTGACTGCACCAGCAGAATAGTGAGTGCAGCTCTGGAGTATAATACAGGAGGTAACTCAGGATTAGTAATGTAATGTATGTACACAGTGACTGCACCAGCAGAATAGTGAGTGCAGCTCTGGAGTATAATACAGGATGTAACTCAGGATCAGTAATGTAATGTACACAGTGACTGCACCAGCAGAATAGTGAGTGCAGCTCTGGAGTATAATACAGGAGGTAACTCAGGATCAGTAATGTAATGTACGTACACAGTGACTGCACCAGCAGAATAGTGAGTGCAGCTCTGGAGTATAATACAGGATGTAACTCAGGATCAGTAATGTAATGTATGTACACAGTGACTGCACCAGCAGAATAGTGAGTGCAGCTCAGGAGTATAATACAGGAGGTAACTCAGGATTAGTAATGTAATGTATGTACACAGTGACTGCACCAGCAGAATAGTGAGTGCAGCTCTGGAGTATAATACAGGATGTAACTCAGGATCAGTAATGTAATGTATGTACACAGTGACTGCACCAGCAGAATAGGGAGTGCAGCTCTGGACTATAATACAGGATGTAACTCAGGATCAGTAATGTAATGTATGTACTCCGTGACTGCACCAGCAGAATAGTGAGTGCAGCTCTGGGGTATAATACAGGATGTAACTCAGGATCAGTAATGTAATGTATGTACACAGTGACTGCACCAGCAGAATAGTGAGTGCAGCTCTGGAGTATAATACAGGATGTAACTCAGGATCAGTAATGTAATGTATGTACACCGTGACTGCACCAGCAGAATAGTGAGTGCAGCTCTGGAGTATAATACAGGATGTAACTCAGGATCAGTAATGTAATGTATGTACACAGTGACTGCACCAGCAGAATAGGGAGTGCAGCTCTGGAGTATAATACAGGATGTAACTCAGGATCAGTAATGTAATGTATGTACACAGTGACTGCACCAGCAGAATAGGGAGTGCAGCTCTGGACTATAATACAGGATGTAACTCAGGATCAGTAATGTAATGTATGTACACAGTGACTGCACCAGCAGAATAGTGAGTGCAGCTCTGGGGTATAATACAGGATGTAACTCAGGATCAGTAATGTAATGTATGTACACAGTGACTGCACCAGCAGAATAATGAGTGCAGCTCTGGAGTATAATATAGGATGTAACTCAGGATCAGTAATGTAATGTATGTACACAGTGACTGCACCAGCAGAATAGTGAGTGCAGCTCTGGGGTATAATACAGGATGTAACTCAGGATCAGTAATGTAATGTATGTACACAGTGACTGCACCAGCAGAATAGTGAGTGCAGCTCTGGGGTATAATACAGGATGTAACTCGGGATCAGTAATGTAATGTATGTACACAGTGACTGCACCAGCAGAATAGTGAGTGCAGCTCTGGAGTATAATACAGGATGTAACTCAGGATCAGTAATGTAATGTATGTACACAGTGACTGCACCAGCAGAATAGTGAGTGCAGCTCTGGGGTATAATACAGGATGTAACTCAGGATCAGTAATGTAATGTATGTACACAGTGACTGCACCAGCAGAATAGTGAGTGCAGCTCTGGGGTATAATACAGGATGTAACTCAGGATCAGTAATGTAATGTATGTACACAGTGACTGCACCAGCAGAATAGTGAGTGCAGCTCTGGAGTATAATATAGGATGTAACTCAGGATCAGTAATGTAATGTATGTACACAGTGACTGCACCAGCAGAATAGTGAGTGCAGCTCTGGAGTATAATACAGGATGTAACTGAGGATCAGTAATGTAATGTATGTACACAGTGACTGCACCAGCAGAATAGTGAGTGCAGCTCTGGGGTATAATACAGGATGTAACTCAGGATCAGTAATGTAATGTATGTACACAGTGACTGCACCAGCAGAATAGTGAGTGCAGCTCTGGAGTATAATACAGGATGTAACTCAGGATCAGTAATGTAATGTATGTACACAGTGACTGCACCAGCAGAATAGTGAGTGCAGCTCTGGAGTATAATATAGGATGTAACTCAGGATCAGTAATGTAATGTATGGACACAGTGACTGCACCAGCAGAATAGTGAGTGCAGCTCTGGAGTATAATACAGGAGGTAACTCAGGATTAGTAATGTAATGTATGTACACAGTGACTGCACCAGCAGAATAGTGAGGGCAGCTCTGGAGTATAATACAGGAGGTAACTCAGGATCAGTAATGTAATGTATGTACACAGTGACTGCACCAGCAGAATAGTGAGTGCAGCTCTGGAGTATAATACAGGATGTAACTCAGGATCAGTAATGTAATGTATGTACACAGTGACTGCACCAGCAGAATAGTGAGTGCAGCTCTGGAGTATAATACAGGAGGTAACTCAGGATCAGTAATGTAATGTATGTACACAGTGACTGCACCAGCAGAATAGTGAGTGCAGCTTTGGAGTATAATAAAGGATGTAACTCAGGATCAGTAATGTAATGTACACAGTGACTGCACCAGCAGAATAGTGAGTGCAGCTCTGGAGTATAATATAGGATGTAACTCAGGATCAGTAATGTAATGTATGGACACAGTGACTGCACCAGCAGAATAGTGAGTGCAGCTCTGGAGTATAATACAGGAGGTAACTCAGGATTAGTAATGTAATGTATGTACACAGTGACTGCACCAGCAGAATAGTGAGTGCAGCTTTGGAGTATAATAAAGGATGTAACTCAGGATCAGTAATGTAATGTACACAGTGACTGCACCAGCAGAATAGTGAGTGCAGCTCTGGAGTATAATATAGGATGTAACTCAGGATCAGTAATGTAATGTATGGACACAGTGACTGCACCAGCAGAATAGTGAGTGCAGCTCTGGAGTATAATACAGGAGGTAACTCAGGATTAGTAATGTAATGTATGTACACAGTGACTGCACCAGCAGAATAGTGAGTGCAGCTCTGGAGTATAATACAGGATGTAACTCAGGATCAGTAATGTAATGTACACAGTGACTGCACCAGCAGAATAGTGAGTGCAGCTCTGGAGTATAATACAGGAGGTAACTCAGGATCAGTAATGTAATGTACGTACACAGTGACTGCACCAGCAGAATAGTGAGTGCAGCTCTGGAGTATAATACAGGATGTAACTCAGGATCAGTAATGTAATGTATGTACACAGTGACTGCACCAGCAGAATAGGGAGTGCAGCTCTGGACTATAATACAGGATGTAACTCAGGATCAGTAATGTAAAGTATGTACACCGTGACTGCACCAGCAGAATAGTGAGTGCAGCTCTGGGGTATAATACAGGATGTAACTCAGGATCAGTAATGTAATGTATGTACACAGTGACTGCACCAGCAGAATAGTGAGTGCAGCTCTGGAGTATAATACAGGATGTAACTCAGGATCAGTAATGTAATGTATGTACACAGTGACTGCACCAGCAGAATAGTGAGTGCAGCTCTGGAGTATAATACAGGATGTAACTCAGGATCAGTAATGTAATGTACACAGTGACTGCACCAGCAGAATAGTGAGTGCAGCTCTGGAGTATAATACAGGAGGTAACTCAGGATCAGTAATGTAATGTACGTACACAGTGACTGCACCAGCAGAATAGTGAGTGCAGCTCTGGAGTATAATACAGGATGTAACTCAGGATCAGTAATGTAATGTATGTACACAGTGACTGCACCAGCAGAATAGGGAGTGCAGCTCTGGACTATAATACAGGATGTAACTCGGGATCAGTAATGTAATGTATGTACACAGTGACTGCACCAGCAGAATAGTGAGGGCAGCTCTGGAGTATAATACAGGATGTAACTCAGGATCACTAATGTAATGTATGTACACAGTGACTGCACCAGCAGAATAGTGAGTGCAGCTCTGGGGTATAATACAGGATGTAACTCAGGATCACTAATGTAATGTATGTACACAGTAACTGCAGCAGAATAGTGAGTGCAGCTCTGGGGTATAATACAGGATGTAACTCAGGATCACTAATGTAATGTATGTACACAGTGACTGCACCAGCAGAATAGTGAGTGCAGCTCTGGGGTATAATACAGGATGTAACTCAGGATCACTAATGTATGTATGTACACAGTGACTGCACCAGCAGAATAGTGAGTGCAGCTCTGGAGTATAATACAGGATGTAACTCAGGATCAGTAATGTAATGTATGTACACAGTGACTGCACCAGCAGAATAGTGAGTGCAGCTCTGGAGTATAATATAGGATGTAACTCAGGATCAGTAATGTAATGTATGGACACAGTGACTGCACCAGCAGAATAGTGAGTGCAGCTCTGGAGTATAATACAGGAGGTAACTCAGGATTAGTAATGTAATGTATGTACACAGTGACTGCACCAGCAGAATAGTGAGTGCAGCTCTGGAGTATAATACAGGATGTAACTCAGGATCAGTAATGTATGTACACAGTGACTGCACCAGCAGAATAGTGAGTGCAGCTCTGGAGTATAATACAGGAGGTAACTCAGGATCAGTAATGTAATGTACGTACACAGTGACTGCACCAGCAGAATAGTGAGTGCAGCTCTGGAGTATAATACAGGATGTAACTCAGGATCAGTAATGTAATGTATGTACACAGTGACTGCACCAGCAGAATAGGGAGTGCAGCTCTGGATATAATACAGGATGTAACTCAGGATCAGTAATGTAAAGTATGTACACAGTGACTGCACCAGCAGAATAGTGAGTGCAGCTCTGGGACTATAATACAGGATGTAACTCAGGATCAGTAATGTAATGTATGTACACCGTGACTGCACCAGCAGAATAGTGAGTGCAGCTCTGGAGTATAATACAGGATGTAACTCAGGATCAGTAATGTAATGTATGTACACAGTGACTGCACCAGCAGAATAGTGAGTGCAGCTCTGGAGTATAATACAGGATGTAACTCAGGATCAGGTGAATGTAATGTACACAGTGACTGCACCAGCAGAATAGTGAGTGCAGCTCTGGAGTATAATACAGGAGGTAACTCAGGATCAGTAATGTAATGTACGTACACAGTGACTGCACCAGCAGAATAGTGAGTGCAGCTCTGGATATAATACAGGATGTAACTCAGGATCAGTAATGTAATGTATGTACACAGTGACTGCACCAGCAGAATAGTGAGTGCAGCTCTGGGGTATAATACAGGATGTAACTCCGGATCAGTAATGTAATGTATGTACACAGTGACTGCACCAGCAGAATAGTGAGTGCAGCTCTGGAGTATAATATAGGATGTAACTCAGGATCAGTAATGTAATGTATGTACACAGTGACTGCACCAGCAGAATAGGGAGTGCAGCTCTGGACTATAATACAGGATGTAACTCAGGATCAGTAATGTAATGTATGTACACCGTGACTGCACCAGCAGAATAGTGAGTGCAGCTCTGGGGTATAATACAGGATGTAACTCAGGATCAGTAATGTAATGTATGTACACAGTGACTGCACCAGCAGAATAGGGAGTGCAGCTCTGGACTATAATACAGGATGTAACTCGGGATCAGTAATGTAATGTATGTACACAGTGACTGCACCAGCAGAATAGTGAGGGCAGCTCTGGAGTATAATACAGGATGTAACTCAGGATCACTAATGTAATGTATGTACACAGTGACTGCACCAGCAGAATAGTGAGTGCAGCTCTGGGGTATAATACAGGATGTAACTCAGGATCACTAATGTAATGTATGTACACAGTAACTGCACCAGCAGAATAGTGAGTGCAGCTCTGGGGTATAATACAGGATGTAACTCAGGATCACTAATGTAATGTATGTACACAGTGACTGCACCAGCAGAATAGTGAGTGCAGCTCTGGGGTATAATACAGGATGTAACTCAGGATCAGTAATGTAATGTATGTACACAGTGACTGCACCAGCAGAATAGTGAGTGCAGCTCTGGAGTATAATACAGGATGTAACTCAGGATCAGTAATGTAATGTATGTACACAGTGACTGCACCAGCAGAATAGGGAGTGCAGCTCTGGACTATAATACAGGATGTAACTGAGGATCAGTAATGTAATGTATGTACACCGTGACTGCACCAGCAGAATAGTGAGTGCAGCTCTGGGGTATAATACAGGATGTAACTCAGGATCAGTAATGTAATGTATGTACACAGTGACTGCACCAGCAGAATAGTGAGTGCAGCTCTGGAGTATAATACAGGATGTAACTCAGGATCAGTAATGTAATGTATGTACACAGTGACTGCACCAGCAGAATAGTGAGTGCAGCTCTGGAGTATAATACAGGATGTAACTCAGGATCAGTAATGTAATGTACACAGTGACTGCACCAGCAGAATAGTGAGTGCAGCTCTGGAGCATAATACAGGATGTAACTCAGGATCAGTAATGTATGTACACAGTGACTGCACCAGCAGAATAGTGAGTGCAGCTCTGGAGTATAATACAGGATGTAACTCAGGATCAGTAATGTAATGTATGTACACAGTGACTGCACCAGCAGAATAGTGAGTGCAGCTCTGGGGTATAATACAGGAGGTAACTCAGGATCAGTAATGTAATGTATGTACACAGTGACTGCACCAGCAGAATAGGGAGTGCAGCTCTGGACTATAATACAGGATGTAACTCAGGATCAGTAATGTAATGTATGTACACCGTGACTGCACCAGCAGAATAGGGAGTGCAGCTCTGGACTATAATACAGGATGTAACTCAGGATCAGTAATGTAATGTATGTACACCGTGACTGCACCAGCAGAATAGTGAGTGCAGCTCTGGAGTATAATACAGGATGTAACTCAGGATCAGTAATGTAATGTATGTACACAGTGACTGCACCAGCAGAATAGGGAGTGCAGCTCTGGAGTATAATACAGGATGTAACTCAGGATCAGTAATGTAATGTATGTACACAGTGACTGCACCAGCAGAATAGGGAGTGCAGCTCTGGGGTATAATACAGGATGTAACTCAGGATCAGTAATGTAATGTATGTACACAGTGACTGCACCAGCAGAATAGGGAGTGCAGCTCTGGACTATAATACAGGATGTAACTCAGGATCAGTAATGTAATGTATGTACACAGTGACTGCACCAGCAGAATAGTGAGTGCAGCTCTGGAGTATAATACAGGAGGTAACTCAGGATCAGTAATGTAATGTATGTACACAGTGACTGCACCAGCAGAATAGTGAGTGCAGCTCTGGGGTATAATACAGGATGTAACTCAGGATCAGTAATGTAATGTATGTGCACAGTGACTGCACCAGCAGAATAGTTAGTGCAGCTCTGGAGTATAATACAGGATGTAACTCAGGATCAGTAATGTAATGTATGTGCACAGTGACTGCACCAGCAGAATAGTTAGTGCAGCTCTGGAGTGTAATACAGGAGGTAACTCAGGATCAGTAATGTAATGTATGTACACAGTGACTGCACCAGCAGAATAGTGAGTGCAGCTCTGGGGTATAATACAGGATGTAACTCAGGATCCGTAATGTAATGTATGTACACAGTGACTGCACCAGCAGAATAATGAGTGCAGCTCTGGAGTATAATATAGGATGTAACTCAGGATCAGTAATGTAATGTATGTACACAGTGACTGCACCAGCAGAATAGTGAGTGCAGCTCTGGGGTATAATACAGGATGTAACTCAGGATCAGTAATGTAATGTATGTACAAAGTGACTGCAACAGCAGAATAGTGAGTGCAGCTCTGGGGTATAATACAGGATGTAACTCAGGATCAGTAATGTAATGTATGTACACAGTGACTGCACCAGCAGAATAGTGAGTGCAGCTCTGGAGTATAATACAGGATGTAACTCAGGATCAGTAATGTAATGTACACAGTGACTGCACCAGCAGAATAGTGAGTGCAGCTCTGGAGCATAATACAGGATGTAACTCAGGATCAGTAATGTATGTACACAGTGACTGCACCAGCAGAATAGTGAGTGCAGCTCTGGAGTATAATACAGGATGTAACTCAGGATCAGTAATGTAATGTACACAGTGACTGCACCAGCAGAATAGTGAGTGCAGCTCTGGAGTATAATACAGGAGGTAACTCAGGATCAGTAATGTAATGTACGTACACAGTGACTGCACCAGCAGAATAGTGAGTGCAGCTCTGGAGTATAATACAGGATGTAACTCAGGATCAGTAATGTAATGTATGTACACAGTGACTGCACCAGCAGAATAGGGAGTGCAGCTCTGGACTATAATACAGGATGTAACTCAGGATCAGTAATGTAAAGTATGTACACCGTGACTGCACCAGCAGAATAGTGAGTGCAGCTCTGGGGTATAATACAGGATGTAACTCAGGATCAGTAATGTAATGTATGTACACAGTGACTGCACCAGCAGAATAGTGAGTGCAGCTCTGGAGTATAATACAGGATGTAACTCAGGATCAGTAATGTAATGTATGTACACAGTGACTGCACCAGCAGAATAGTGAGTGCAGCTCTGGAGTATAATACAGGATGTAACTCAGGATCAGTAATGTAATGTACACAGTGACTGCACCAGCAGAATAGTGAGTGCAGCTCTGGAGTATAATACAGGAGGTAACTCAGGATCAGTAATGTAATGTACGTACACAGTGACTGCACCAGCAGAATAGTGAGTGCAGCTCTGGAGTATAATACAGGATGTAACTCAGGATCAGTAATGTAATGTATGTACACAGTGACTGCACCAGCAGAATAGTGAGTGCAGCTCTGGGGTATAATACAGGATGTAACTCCGGATCAGTAATGTAATGTATGTACACAGTGACTGCACCAGCAGAATAGTGAGTGCAGCTCTGGAGTATAATATAGGATGTAACTCAGGATCAGTAATGTAATGTATGTACACAGTGACTGCACCAGCAGAATAGGGAGTGCAGCTCTGGACTATAATACAGGATGTAACTCAGGATCAGTAATGTAATGTATGTACACCGTGACTGCACCAGCAGAATAGTGAGTGCAGCTCTGGGGTATAATACAGGATGTAACTCAGGATCAGTAATGTAATGTATGTACACAGTGACTGCACCAGCAGAATAGGGAGTGCAGCTCTGGACTATAATACAGGATGTAACTCGGGATCAGTAATGTAATGTATGTACACAGTGACTGCACCAGCAGAATAGTGAGGGCAGCTCTGGAGTATAATACAGGATGTAACTCAGGATCACTAATGTAATGTATGTACACAGTGACTGCACCAGCAGAATAGTGAGTGCAGCTCTGGGGTATAATACAGGATGTAACTCAGGATCACTAATGTAATGTATGTACACAGTAACTGCACCAGCAGAATAGTGAGTGCAGCTCTGGGGTATAATACAGGATGTAACTCAGGATCACTAATGTAATGTATGTACACAGTGACTGCACCAGCAGAATAGTGAGTGCAGCTCTGGGGTATAATACAGGATGTAACTCAGGATCAGTAATGTAATGTATGTACACAGTGACTGCACCAGCAGAATAGTGAGTGCAGCTCTGGAGTATAATACAGGATGTAACTCAGGATCAGTAATGTAATGTATGTACACAGTGACTGCACCAGCAGAATAGGGAGTGCAGCTCTGGACTATAATACAGGATGTAACTCAGGATCAGTAATGTAATGTATGTACACCGTGACTGCACCAGCAGAATAGTGAGTGCAGCTCTGGGGTATAATACAGGATGTAACTCAGGATCAGTAATGTAATGTATGTACACAGTGACTGCACCAGCAGAATAGTGAGTGCAGCTCTGGAGTATAATACAGGATGTAACTCAGGATCAGTAATGTAATGTATGTACACAGTGACTGCACCAGCAGAATAGTGAGTGCAGCTCTGGAGTATAATACAGGATGTAACTCAGGATCAGTAATGTAATGTATGTACACCGTGACTGCACCAGCAGAATAGGGAGTGCAGCTCTGGACTATAATACAGGATGTAACTCAGGATCAGTAATGTAATGTATGTACACCGTGACTGCACCAGCAGAATAGTGAGTGCAGCTCTGGAGTATAATACAGGATGTAACTCAGGATCAGTAATGTAATGTATGTACACAGTGACTGCACCAGCAGAATAGGGAGTGCAGCTCTGGAGTATAATACAGGATGTAACTCAGGATCAGTAATGTAATGTATGTACACAGTGACTGCACCAGCAGAATAGGGAGTGCAGCTCTGGGGTATAATACAGGATGTAACTCAGGATCAGTAATGTAATGTATGTACACAGTGACTGCACCAGCAGAATAGGGAGTGCAGCTCTGGACTATAATACAGGATGTAACTCAGGATCAGTAATGTAATGTATGTACACAGTGACTGCACCAGCAGAATAGTGAGTGCAGCTCTGGAGTATAATACAGGAGGTAACTCAGGATCAGTAATGTAATGTATGTACACAGTGACTGCACCAGCAGAATAGTGAGTGCAGCTCTGGGGTATAATACAGGATGTAACTCAGGATCCGTAATGTAATGTATGTACACAGTGACTGCACCAGCAGAATAATGAGTGCAGCTCTGGAGTATAATATAGGATGTAACTCAGGATCAGTAATGTAATGTATGTACACAGTGACTGCACCAGCAGAATAGTGAGTGCAGCTCTGGGGTATAATACAGGATGTAACTCAGGATCAGTAATGTAATGTATGTACAAAGTGACTGCAACAGCAGAATAGTGAGTGCAGCTCTGGGGTATAATACAGGATGTAACTCAGGATCAGTAATGTAATGTATGTACACAGTGACTGCACCAGCAGAATAGTGAGTGCAGCTCTGGAGTATAATACAGGATGTAACTCAGGATCAGTAATGTAATGTATGTACACAGTGACTGCACCAGCAGAATAGTGAGTGCAGCTCTGGGGTATAATACAGGATGTAACTCAGGATCAGTAATGTAATGTATGTACACAGTGACTGCACCAGCAGAATAGTGAGTGCAGCTCTGGAGTATAATACAGGATGTAACTCAGGATCAGTAATGTAATGTATGTACACAGTGACTGCACCAGCAGAATAGTGAGTGCAGCTCTGGGGTATAATACAGGATGTAACTCAGGATCAGTAATGTAATGTATGTACACAGTGACTGCACCAGCAGAATAGTGAGTGCAGCTCTTTAGTATAATATAGGATGTAACTCAGGATCAGTAATGTAATGTATGTACACAGTGACTGCACCAGCAGAATAGTGAGTGCAGCTCTGGAGTATAATACAGGATGTAACTGAGGATCAGTAATGTAATGTATGTACACAGTGACTGCACCAGCAGAATAGTGAGTGCAGCTCTGGGGTATAATACAGGATGTAACTCAGGATCACTAATGTAATGTATGTACACAGTGACTGCACCAGCAGAATAGTGAGTGCAGCTCTGGAGTATAATACAGGAGGTAACTCAGGATCAGTAATGTAATGTATGTACACAGTGACTGCACCAGCAGAATAGTGAGTGCAGCTCTGGAGTATAATACAGGATGTAACTCAGGATCAGTAATGTATGTACACAGTGACTGCACCAGCAGAATAGTGAATGCAGCTCTGGGGTATAATACAGGATGTAACTCAGGATCAGTAATGTAATGTATGTACACAGTGACTGCACCAGCAGAATAGGGAGTGCAGCTCTGGAGTATAATACAGGATGTAACTCAGGATCAGTAATGTAATGTATGTACACAGTGACTGCACCAGCAGAATAGTGAGTGCAGCTCTTGGGTATAATACAGGATGTAACTCAGGATCAGTAATGTAATGTATGTACACAGTGACTGCACCAGCAGAATAGTGAGTGCAGCTCTGGGGTATAATACAGGATGTAACTCAGGATCAGTAATGTAATGTATGTACACAGTGACTGCACCAGCAGAATAGGGAGTGCAGCTCTGGACTATAATACAGGATGTAACTCAGGATCAGTAATGTAATGTATGTACACCGTGACTGCACCAGCAGAATAGTGAGTGCAGCTCTGGAGTATAATACAGGATGTAACTCAGGATCAGTAATGTAATGTATGTACACAGTGACTGCACCAGCAGAATAGGGAGTGCAGCTCTGGAGTATAATACAGGATGTAACTCAGGATCAGTAATGTAATGTATGTACACAGTGACTGCACCAGCAGAATAGTGAGTGCAGCTCTGGAGTATAATACAGGATGTAACTCAGGATCAGTAATGTAATGTATGTACACAGTGACTGCACCAGCAGAATAGTGAGTGCAGCTCTGGAGTATAATACAGGATGTAACTCAGGATCAGTAATGTAATGTATGTACACAGTGACTGCACCAGCAGAATAGTGAGTGCAGCTCTGGAGTATAATACAGGATGTAACTCAGGATCAGTAATGTATGTACACAGTGACTGCACCAGCAGAATAGTGAGAGCAGCTCTGGAGTATAATACAGGATGTAACTCAGGATCAGTAATGTATGTACACAGTGACTGCACCAGCAGAATAGTGAGTGCAGCTCTGGGGTATAATACAGGATGTAACTCAGGATCAGTAATGTAATGTATGTACACAGTGACTGCACCAGCAGAATACTGAGTGCAGCTCTGGGGTATAATACAGGATGTAACTCAGGATCAGTAATGTAATGTATGTACACAGTGACTGCACCAGCAGAATAGGGAGTGCAGCTCTGGAGTATAATACAGGATGTAACTCAGGATCAGTAATGTAATGTATGTACACAGTGACTGCACCAGCAGAATAGTGAGTGCAGCTCTGGAGTATAATACAGGATGTAACTCAGGATCAGTAATGTAATGTATGTACACAGTGACTGCACCAGCAGAATAGTGAGTGCAGCTCTGGGGTATAATACAGGATGTAACTCAGGATCAGTAATGTAATGTATGTACACAGTGACTGCACCAGCAGAATAGTGAGTGCAGCTCTGGAGTATAATACAGGATGTAACTCAGGATCAGTAATGTAATGTATGTACACAGTGACTGCACCAGCAGAATAGTGAGTGCAGCTCTGGGGTATAATACAGGATGTAACTCAGGATCAGTAATGTAATGTATGTACACAGTGACTGCACCAGCAGAATAGTGAGTGCAGCTGTGGGGTATAATACAGGATGTAACTCAGGATCAGTAATGTAATGTATGTACACAGTGACTGCACCAGCAGAATAGTGAGTGCAGCTCTGGGGTATAATACAGGATGTAACTCAGGATCAGTAATGTAATGTATGTACACAGTGACTGCACCAGCAGAATAGTGAGTGCAGCTCTGGAGTATAATATAGGATGTAACTCAGGATCAGTAATGTAATGTATGTACACAGTGACTGCACCAGCAGAATAGTGAGTGCAGCTCTGGAGTATAATACAGGATGTAACTGAGGATCAGTAATGTAATGTATGTACACAGTGACTGCACCAGCAGAATAGTGAGTGCAGCTCTGGAGTATAATATAGGATGTAACTCAGGATCAGTAATGTAATGTATGTACACAGTGACTGCACCAGCAGAATAGTGAGTGCAGCTCTGGAGTATAATACAGGATGTAACTCAGGATCAGTAATGTAATGTATGTACACAGTGACTGCACCAGCAGAATAGTGAGTGCAGCTCTGGAGTATAATATAGGATGTAACTCAGGATCAGTAATGTAATGTATGTACACAGTGACTGCACCAGCAGAATAGTGAGTGCAGCTCTGGAGTATAATACAGGATGTAACTCAGGATCAGTAATGTATGTACACAGTGACTGCACCAGCAGAATAGTGAGTGCAGCTCTGGAGTATAATATAGGATGTAACTCAGGATCATTAATGTAATGTATGTACACAGTGACTGCACCAGCAGAATAGCGAGTGCAGCTCTGGAGTATAATACAGGATGTAACTCAGGATCAGTAATGTAATGTATGTAAACAGTGACTGCACCAGCAGAATAGTGAGTGCAGCTCTGGAGTATAATACAGGATGTAACTCAGGATCAGTAATGTAATGTATGTACACAGTGACTGCGCCAGCAGAATAGTGAGTGCAGCTCTGGAGTATAATACAGGATGTAACTCAGGATCAGTAATGTAATGTATGTACACAGTGACTGCGCCAGCAGAATAGTGAGTGCAGCTCTGGAGTATTATATAGGATGTAACTCAGGATCAGTAATGTAATGTATGTACACAGTGACTGCACCAGCAGAATAGTGAGTGCTGCTCTGGAGTATAATACAGGATGTAACTCAGGATCAGTAATGTAATGTATGTACACAGTGACTGCACCAGCAGAATAGTGAGTGCAGCTCTGGGGTATAATACAGGATGTAACTCAGGATCACTAATGTAATGTATGTACACAGTGACTGCACCAGCAGAATAGTGAGTGCAGCTCTGGAGTATAATACAGGAGGTAACTCAGGATCAGTAATGTAATGTATGTACACAGTGACTGCACCAGCAGAATAGTGAGTGCAGCTCTGGAGTATAATACAGGATGTAACTCAGGATCAGTAATGTATGTACACAGTGACTGCACCAGCAGAATAGTGAGTGCAGCTCTGGGGTATAATACAGGATGTAACTCAGGATCAGTAATGTAATGTATGTACACAGTGACTGCACCAGCAGAATAGGGAGTGCAGCTCTGGAGTATAATACAGGATGTAACTCAGGATCAGTAATGTAATGTATGTACACAGTGACTGCACCAGCAGAATAGTGAGTGCAGCTCTTGGGTATAATACAGGATGTAACTCAGGATCAGTAATGTAATGTATGTACACAGTGACTGCACCAGCAGAATAGTGAGTGCAGCTCTGGAGTATAATACAGGAGGTAACTCAGGATCAGTAATGTAATGTATGTACACAGTGACTGCACCAGCAGAATAGTGAGTGCAGCTCTGGGGTATAATACAGGAGGTAACTCAGGATCAGTAATGTAATGTACGTACACAGTGACTGCACCAGCAGAATAGTGAGTGCAGCTCTGGAGTATAATACAGGATATAACTCAGGATTAGTAATGTAATGTATGTACATGGTGACTGCACCAGCAGAATAGTGAGTGCAGCTCTGGAGTATAATACAGGATGTAACTCAGGATCAGTAATGTAATGTATGTACACAGTGACTGCACCAGCAGAATAGTGAGTGCAGCTCTGGAGTATAATACAGGATGTAACTCAGGATCAGTAATGTAATATATGTACACAGTGACTGCACCAGCAGAATAGTGAGTGCAGCTCTGGGGTATAATACAGGATGTAACTCAGGATCAGTAATGTAATGTATGTACACAGTGACTGCACCAGCAGAATAGTGAGTGCAGCTCTGGAGTATAATACAGGAGGTAACTCAGGATCAGTAATGTAATGTATGTACACAGTGACTGCACCAGCAGAATAGTGAGTGCAGCTCTGGAGTATAATACAGGATGTAACTCAGGATCAGTAATGTAATGTATGTACACAGTGACTGCACCAGCAGAATAGTGAGTGCAGCTCTGGAGTATAATACAGGATGTAACTCAGGATCAGTAATGTAATGTATATACACAGTGACTCCACCAGCAGAATAGTGAGTGCAGCTCTGGGGTAAAATACAGGATGGTTAGAGGTGGCTCTGGGACTCTAGTGCAGAGGTCCTGTGTTGGGTTAGTTCTGGCCTCTCACCCATCATCTCCTTTGTTCCTATTGGTGTTTTATGACTGACTTGCTGCCATGTCTGCGGATTGTGCTCTCATCGTCTCTCTCCTGGCAGTTGGATGATGAGGATTCTGCTTGTACGGTGAAGGTTCCCGCTATCAGTCTGAAAGACTTTGTGATGGGTGAGGACTCCATGAGCGCGGAGTCTCAGGTGGATGATGTGACGGTCAGCCCGGACATGTCTGACAGCGAGGGTCTGCAGGACGCCCTGACCGACCTGATGAGCGAGTTTAGGATGGACGTCTGCCGGGTGACTCAGGCCCTTCTCAAGAACAGTGGGGAGGTGGGCAGCACCCGGCACTTCCTGCTGACCGGCCGGCGGCCTGACGGTTTTCCTGTCTGGGAGCATAAAGATGACGTGTTGTTACAGAAGAACGATCCGGCGCTGCAGGTCCAGCTGGTGAGGAAGTACGGGGCGGATAACGTGGCCAAAAGAGTGGCCTTCCTGGCCAGTTAGCTGTGAGCTGGACCTCGTCTCCGATGCTGCAGCCCCAGCCTGGCTGTATCCACCGCTCAGGAACCTGTCTCTGGGGTCTGCACATACGACCGGCCCCCAACTTCCTTACAGATGTGAAGGAGGAAACAGTCAGACGTGACGGGGATAAAGTGGTGGCGCCTTCCTCCGCTGTGACGGGGATAAAGTGGTGGCGCCTTCCTCCGCTGTGACGGGGATAAAGTGGTGGCGCCTTCCTCCGCTGTGACGGGGATAAAGTGGTGGCGCCTTCCTCCGCTGTGACGGGGATAAAGTGGTGGCGCCTTCCTCCGCTGCCTCTCCTCGGCGGCTGGGACCGTCTGTTTAGTTTCTCTATAGTGTTTGATTAAAGTCAATTATTTTTCAGTATTTTCTTCCTCACAATGTAATTAGAAAGCAGAGAAGAAGTTGTCAGGACGGCTCCCCAGCATCAGCGTGGTACTGCCCCGAATATGTAACGCACATTGTGGTACCGGTACCAAAGTCACCAGAAACTACAGCACCACAATAGTGATCAGACATCCCAACCCTGCTGTGCTGCTGGGCTCTGCTACCTCACAATAGTCAGCTGATATCCCCAACTCTGCTGGGCTCTGCTACCTCACAATGGTCAGCTGATATCCCCAACTCTGCTGGGCTCTGCTACCTCACAATATTCAGCTGATATCCCCAACTCTGCTGGGCTCTGCTACCTCACAATAGTCAGCTGATATCCCCAACTCTGCTGGGCTCTGCTACCTCACAATAGTCAGCTGATATCCCCAACTCTGCTGGGCTCTGCTACCTCACAATAGTCAGCTGATATCCCCAACTCTGCTGGGCTCTGCTACCTCACAATAGTCAGCTGATATCCCCAACTCTGCTGGGCTCTGCTACCTCACAATAGTCAGCTGATATCCCCAACTCTGCTGGGCTCTGCTACCTCACAATAGTCAGCTGATATCCCCAACTCTGCTGGGCTCTGCTACCTCACAATAGTCTGCTGATATCCCCAACTCTGCTGGGCTCTGCTACCTCATAATAGTCAGATGATATCCCCAACACTGCTGTGCGGCTGGGCTCTGCTACCTCACAATAATCAGCTGATATCCCCGACTACTATGCAGCTGGGCTCTGCTACTTCACAATAGTCAGCTGGGCTCTTCTGCATCACAATAGTCAGCTGATATCCCCAACTCTGCTGTGCGGCTGGGCTCTGCTACATCACAGTAGTTAGCTGATATCTCTGACTCTGTTATGAGTCTAGACTCTGCTACATCACATTAGTCAGCTTATATCCCCGACTCTGCTGTGCTCTGCTGCATCATAAGAGTCAGCTGATATACCCGACTGCGGCTGGCCTCTGCTTCATCACAGTAGTTAGCTAATATACCCGACTTCGGCTGGGCTCTGCTACCTCACACTAGTCAGCTGATATCCCCGACTACTGTGCAGCTGGGCTCTGCTACATCACACTAGTCAGCTGATATCCCCAACTCTGCTGTGCGGCTGGGCTCTGCTACATTACAATAGTCAGCTGATATCCCCAACTCTGCTGTGCTGCTGGGCTCTGCTACTTCGCAATAGTCAGCTGATATCCCCAACTACTGTGCAGCTGGGCTCTGCTACATCACAATAGTCAGCTGATATCCCTGAATCTACTGTGCGGCTGGGCTCTGCTACCTACAATAGTCAGCTGATATCCCCGACTCTGCTGTGCTGCTGGGCTCTGCTACATCACAGTAGTCAACTGATATCTCCAACTCTGCTGTGTGGCTGGGCTCTACTACATCACAGTAGTCAGCTGATATCTCGACTCTGCTACCTCACAATAGTCAGCTGATATCCCCGACTATTGTTCAGCTGGGCTCTGCTACATCACAATAGTCAGCTGATATCCCCAACTACTATTCAGCTGGGCTCTGTTACATCACAATAGTCAGCTGATATCCTCAACACTGCTATGAGGCTGGGCTCTGCTACATCACAATAGTCAGCTGATATCTCCGACTCTGCTGTGCGGCTGGGCTCTGCTACATCACAGTAGATGGCTGATATCTCTGACTCTGCTGTGTGGCCGGGCTCTGCTACATCCCAAGAGTCAGCTCATATACCCGACTCTGTTGTGCGGCTGGGTTCTGCTACATCTCAGTAGTTAGCTGATATCTCTGACTCTGCTTTGCGGCTGGGCTCTGCTACATCATAAGAGTCAGCTGATATACCCGACTGCGGCTGGGCTCTGCTTCATCACAGTAGTCCGATAATTTACCCGACTGCGGCCGGGCTCTGGTACATCACAGTAGTCAGCTAATATACCCGACTACTGTGCAGCTGGGCTCTGCTACATCACACTAGTCAGCTGATATCCCCGAATCTGCTGTGCGGCTGGGCTCTGCTACCTCACAATAGTCAGCTGATATCCCCGACTACTGTGCAGCTGGGCTCTGCTACCTCACAATAGTCAGCTGATATCCCCAACTACTGTGCAGCTGGGCTCTGTTACATCACAATAGTCAGCTGATATCCTCAACATTGCTGTGCGGCTGGGCTCTGCTACATCCCAAGAGTCAGCTGATATCTCCGACTCTGCTATGCGGCTGGGCTCTGCTACATCACAGTAGTTAGCTGATATCTCTGACTCTGTTGTGCGGCTAGACTTTGCTACATCACCGTAGTCAGCTGATATACCCGACTGCTGTGCGGCTGGGCTCTGCTACATCATAAGAGTCAGCTAATATACCCGACTTCGGCTGGGCTCTGCTACATCACAATAGTCAGCTGATATCCCCGACAGCTGTGCAGCTGGGCTCTGCTACATCACAATAGTCAGCTGATATCCCCGACTGCTGTGCAGCTGGGCTCTGCTACATCACAGTAGTCAGCTGATATCCTCAACACTGCTGTGCAGCTGGGCTCTGCTACCTCACACTAGTCAGCTGATATCCCCGGCAGCTGTGCAGCTGGGCTCTGCTACCTCACAATAGTCAGCTGATATCCCCGACTACTGTGCAGCTGGGCTCTGCTACCTCACTATAGTCAGCTGATATCCCCGACTGCTGTGCAGCTGGGCTCTGCTACCTCACTATAGTCAGCTGATATCCCCGACTACTGTGCAGCTGGGCTCTGCTACATCACAATAGTCAGCTGATATCCTGACTGCTGTGCAGCTGGGCTCTGCTACCTCACAATAGTCAGCTGATATCCCTGACTGCTGTGCAGCTGGGCTCTGCTACCTCACAAGTCAGCTGATATCCCCGACTACTGTGCAGCTGGGCTCTGCTACCTCACTATAGTCAGCTGATATCCCCGACTGCTGTGCAGCTGGGCTCTGCTACATCACAATAGTCAGCTGATATCCCGACTGCTGTGCAGCTGAGCTCTGCTACCTCACAATAGTCAGCTGATATCCCCGACTACTGTGCAGCTGGGCTCTGCTACCTCACTATAGTCAGCTGATATCCCCGACTGCTGTGCAGCTGGGCTCTGCTACCTCACAATAGTCAGCTGATATCCCCGACTACTGTGCAGCTGGGCTCTGCTACCTCACTATAGTCAGCTGATATCCCCGACTACTGTGCAGCTGGGCTCTGCTACATCACAATAGTCAGCTGATATCCCCGACTGCTGTGCAGCTGGGCTCTGCTACCTCACAATAGTCAGCTGATATCCCCGACTACTGTGCAGCTGGGCTCTGCTACCTCACTATAGTCAGCTGATATCCCCGACTGCTGTGCAGCTGGGCTCTGCTACCTCACTATAGTCAGCTGATATCCCCGACTACTGTGCAGCTGGGCTCTGCTACATCACAATAGTCAGCTGATATCCTGACTGCTGTGCAGCTGGGCTCTGCTACCTCACAATAGTCAGCTGATATCCCCGACTGCTGTGCAGCTGGGCTCTGCTACCTCACAATAGTCAGCTGATATCCCCGACTACTGTGCAGCTGGGCTCTGCTACCTCACTATAGTCAGCTGATATCCCCGACTGCTGTGCAGCTGGGCTCTGCTACCTCACTATAGTCAGCTGATATCCCCGACTGCTGTGCAGCTGGGCTCTGCTACCTCACTATAGTCAGCTGATATCCCCGACTGCTGTGCAGCTGGGCTCTGCTACCTCACAATAGTCAGCTGATATCCCTGACTGCTGTGCAGCTGGGCTCTGCTACCTCACAATAGTCAGCTGATATCCCTGACTGCTGTGCAGCTGGGCTCTGCTACCTCACTATAGTCAGCTGATATCCCCGACTGCTGTGCAGCTGGGCTCTGCTACCTCACAATAGTCAGCTGATATCCCGACTGCTGTGCAGCTGAGCTCTGCTACCTCACAATAGTCAGCTGATATCCCGACTGCTGTGCAGCTGAGCTCTGCTACCTCACAATAGTCAGCTGATATCCCGACTGCTGTGCAGCTGAGCTCTGCTACCTCACAATAGTCAGCTGATATCCCGACTGCTGTGCAGCTGAGCTCTGCTACCTCACAATAGTCAGCTTATATCCCGACTGCTGTGCAGCTGAGCTCTGCTACCTCACAATAGTCAGCTGATATCCCGACTGCTGTGCAGCTGAGCTCTGCTACCTCACAATAGTCAGCTGATATCCCCGACTACTGTGCAGCTGGGCTCTGCTACCTCACAATAGTCAGCTGATATCCCCGACTGCTGTGCAGCTGGGCTCTGCTACCTCACAATAGTCAGCTGATATCCCCGACTGCTGTGCAGCTGGGCTCTGCTACCTCACTATAGTCAGCTGATATCCCCGACTACTGTGCAGCTGGGCTCTGCTACCTCACTATAGTCAGCTGATATCCCCGACTGCTGTGCAGCTGAGCTCTGCTACCTCACAATAGTCAGCTGATATCCCGACTGCTGTGCAGCTGAGCTCTGCTACCTCACAATAGTCAGCTGATATCCCGACTGCTGTGCAGCTGAGCTCTGCTACCTCACAATAGTCAGCTGATATCCCGACTGCTGTGCAGCTGAGCTCTGCTACCTCACAATAGTCAGCTGATATCCCCGACTACTGTGCAGCTGGGCTCTGCTACCTCACAATAGTCAGCTGATATCCCAGACTGCTGTGCAGCTGGGCTCTGCTACCTCACAATAGTCAGCTGATATCCCCGACTGCTGTGCAGCTGGGCTCTGCTACCTCACTATAGTCAGCTGATATCCCCGACTACTGTGCAGCTGGGCTCTGCTACCTCACTATAGTCAGCTGATATCCCCGACTACTGTGCAGCTGAGCTCTGCTACCTCACAATAGTCAGCTGATATCCCCGACTACTGTGCAGCTGGGCTCTGCTACCTCACACAGGCTTGTATCAGCGAGGAAGATGGAGGGGAGGACGGGGCGTCTCTGTGAGTCATTGAACCCTTCTGCTATCGGCGCTGTGATGCCACGTTTCCGCCGCTGTTCTCACTGTGCGGCGTCTTCCCCTCCGGCTCCGCAGCAGTTTATTATTTGCGTTATTGTTATATTAGGCCGCCAGCCGCGGCTCCCCAGTCACTGCACTACAACTCCCAGCACGCCACCTTACGGCCCCGGGGAGAGCGGCATGCCGGGCGCTGTAGTACGTAGAATTGCGCGGTTTGTCACTCTGAATAAAGCTTATTGGAAAAAAAAAACAGGAAGTGGCTTGAGGGGCGGAGACTGGTGAAGGGGGAGGAGTCAGCGTTGCCGGGAGCGCAGAGCGCAGGCTGAGCCCGGGGAGGTGAGTGTGCGGCCGCCATCACTATGGAGACCGGCCGTGTGCTGCCGCTGGTCCGGGGCGGGGGCTCCGCTGTTCCGGGACAGGACTTTGGTCGCGGTGACTCCGCTCCGGATCTTACTCAGAGCTCCTGAGAGTCCACGCGTGGGCTCCTCCCACTGCGCAACCACCGACGTCACAGAAGGGGGGCGGGACCTCGAGGAGCCACTCAGGACGCTCCGCAACCACCTCCGCAGTGTAACACCCACCCTGCCATGTCCACTCTCCCCAGGTCACGTGACCGGCGGGTCGTCATGCTGACGCTCTCCCCAGGTCACGTGACCGGCGGGTCGTCATGCTGACGCTCTCCCCAGGTCACGTGACCGGCGGGTCGTCATGCTGATGCTCTCCCCAGGTCACGTGACCGGCGGGTCGTCATGGTGACGCTCTCCCCAGGTCACGTGACCGGCGGGTCGTCATGCTGACGCTCTCCCCAGGTCACGTGACCGGCGGATCGTCATGCTGATGCTCTCCCCAGGTCACGTGACCGGCGGGTCGTCATGCTGACGCTCACCACAGGTCACGTGACCGGCAGGTCGTCATGCTGACGCTCTCCACAGGTCACGTGACCGGCAGGACGTCATGCTAATGTTCTCAGGTTGCGTGCTGGCAGGTCGTCATGCTGACGCTCTCCTCAGGTCACGTGCTGGCAGGTCGTCATGCTGACTCTCCTCAGGTCATGTGACCGGCAGGTCATCATGCTGACGCTCTCCTCAGGTCACGTGCTGGCAGGTCGTCATGCTGACTCTCCTCAGGTCATGTGACCGGCAGGGCGTCATGCTGACATTCTCCTTAGGTCACGTGCTGGCAGGTCGTCATGCTGACGCTGTCCCCAGGTCATGTGACCGGCAGATCGTCATGCTGACACGCTCCACAGGTCATGTGCATGTGACCGGCAGGTCGTCATGCTGAACGTTCTCCACAAGTCATGTGACCGGCAGGTCGTCATGCTGACACACTCCCCAGGTCATGTGACCGGCAGATCGTCATGCTGACGTTCTCCTCAGGTCATGGCTTCCAGAGGCTCCGGAGCGCCACTGACGAAGAGAAGTTTCCGACTGTCCAGCGAACCGGAGAAGACAAAGCTCACAGGTAAAACATGGCCTCTCGGGATTATGGGATGGGCGCTGGTGCCAGCCCCTCGGGATTATGGGATGGACGCTGGTGCCAGCCCCTCGGGATTATGGGATGGACGCTGGTGCCGGCCCCTCGGGATTATGGGATTTACGATGGCGCCGGCTCCTCGGGATTATGGGATGGATGCTGGCCCTGGCCCCATGGGATTATGGGATTTAAGATTGCGCCAGCCCCTCGGGATTATGGGATGGATGCTGGTGCCGGCCCCTCTGGATTATGGGATAGACGCTGGCCCCGGCCCCATGGGATTATGGGATTTACGATTGCGACAGCCCCTCGGGATTATGGGATGGATGCTGGTGCCGGCCCCTCGGGATTATGGGATGGACGCTGGCCCCGGCCCCATGGGATTATGAGATTTACTATTGCTCCGACCCCTCGGGATTATAGGATTTACAATGGCGCCGGCCCTTCGGGATTATAGGATTTATGATGACACCGGCCCCTCGGGATTATGGGATGAACGCTGGCCCCGGCCCCATGGGATTATGGGATGGGCGCTGGTGCCGGCCCCTCGGGATTATGGGATTTACGATGGCGCCGGCTCCTCGGGATTATGGGATGGACGCTGGCCCCAGCCCCATGGGATTATGGGATTTACGATTGCGCCGGCCCCTCGGGATTATGGGATGGACGCTGGTGCCGGCCCCTCGTGATTATGGGATGGACGCTGGTGCCGGCCCCTCGGGATTATGGGATTTACGATTGCGCTGGCCCCTCGGGATTATAGGATTTACGATGGCGCCGGCCCCTCGGGATTATGGGATGGCACTGGCCCCGACTACTCCGGATTGTGGGATCTATGCTGGCCCCGTCCCTCGGGATTATGGGATGGATGCTACCAGCGTTTCTTTCCTGCTCACACAGCTGAAGGTTCGCTGCCTTGTATCGGTAATCTTCCCTTTGTGCTGAGTGCTCTTGTCTGCACTTACACACTGTAACAAGTCTTCAGCTGTGTGGATGCCCGGACTTGGTGTAGACATGGATGGGATGTTGAGGTCCTGACACTGGGGAAGCCCCATAGTCCTCCTGGGGGCGCTGCTGTCTATCTCCTGTGTTGTAGGCATCGTGACTGAGCGGCTCCTGAGCCAGTACCTGCACCGAGTGTTCCCGGGCAGCGAGGGGGCGCAGCATGGCGCTAACTACAGGTAACTATGAGTGTGTGCTCTGCCCTGTGCTGCTGAGGAGCGACAGCTGCTGCGCCTGTGCCCAATAATAGTCCTGCTCCCTCACCTCCTCTATAAATAGCCTCTGCTGCCCTCCTCCGGTTACCGCCGCCTCTGCTGCTCTCCTCCGGTTACCTCCGCCTCTGCTGCCCTCCTCCGGTTACCGCCGCCTCTGCTGCTCTCCTCCGGTTACCTCCGCCTCTGCTGCCCTCCTCCGGTTACCTCCGCCTCTGCTGCCCTCCTCCGGTTACCTCCGCCTCTGCTGCTCTCCTCCGGTTACCGCCGCCTCTGCTGCTCTCCTCCGGTTACCTCCGCCTCTGCTGCCCTCCTCCGGTTACCTCCGCCTCTGCTGCCCTCCTCCGGTTACCGCCGCCTCTGCTGCCCTCCTCCGGTTACCGCCGCCTCTGCTGCCCTCCTCCGGTTACCGCCGCCTCTGCTGCTCTCCTCCGGTTACCGCCGCCTCTGCTGCTCTCCTCCGGTTACCTCCGCCTCTGCTGCCCTCCTCCGGTTACCGCCGCCTCTGCTGCTCTCCTCCGGTTACCGCCGCCTCTGCTGCTCTCCTCCGGTTACCTCCGCCTCTGCTGCCCTCCTCCGGTTACCTCCGCCTCTGCTGCCCTCCTCTGGTTACCGCCGCCTCTGCTGCTCTCCTCCGGTTACCTCCGCCTCTGCTGCCCTCCTCCGGTTACCGCCGCCTCTGCTGCCCTCATCCGGTTACCGCCGCCTCTGCTGCCCTCCTCCGGTTACCGCCGCCTCTGCTGCTCTCCTCCGGTTACCGCCGCCTCTGCTGCTCTCCTCCGGTTACCTCCGCCTCTGCTGCCCTCCTCCGGTTACCTCCGCCTCTGCTGCCCTCCTCCGGTTACCTCCGCCTCTGCTGCCCTCCTCCGGTTACCTCCGCCTCTGCTACCCTCCTCCGGTTACCTCCGCCGCAGCTGCCCTCCTCCGGTTACCTCCGCCGCAGCTGCCCTCCTCCGGTTACCTCCGCCGCAGCTGCCCTCCTCCGGTTACCTCAGCCGCAGCTGCCCTCCTCCGGTTACCTCCGCCGCAGCTGCCCTCCTCCGGTTACCTCCGCCGCAGCTGCCCTCCTCCGGTTACCTCCGCCGCAGCTGCCCTCCTCCGGTTACCTCCGCCTCTGCTGCCCTCCTCCGGTTACCTCCGCCGCAGCTGCCCTCCTCCGGTTACCTCCGCCGCAGCTGCCCTCCTCCGGTTACCTCAGCCGCAGCTGCCCTCCTCCGGTTACCTCCGCCGCAGCTGCCCTCCTCCGGTTACGGCCTCCGCTCCCCAGGTCACTGGCTGGCAGATTGTTTGGGCGAGGAGCACTATGGCTGCTGTCGCCCGTTCCGCACCTTCCATCACTCTAGGACTCGTCAGTCTTCAGGAGGTCGGCTGACAACCCTGGAGCTCCTCATGGTGGCCACAAGTGGTTGTCAGCCGGCTTTCCACACATCAGGGCGCGCACACTATGGCGGACCCCCAGCGTGTAAGAACAAGGAGGAGGAGGGCGCCGCTGATCATACCGTCCGCTGCTCTCCACAGGAAACCTCTCACCTTCCACAATCTGGATGAGCGGCTCGACCGACTGCTGACCGACGCGCAGACAACGGACGAGGGTGCAGGTGAGAACCGCACGGGGCCTGGGGGTCTGTGTCCATAATATACGGGGGAAAGACCACCCACCAAACTAGGTACACAGCACACCACTAGAGGAGGCTCCTCACATACAGATGTGTATATATACAGTCACCACTAGAGGGGGCTCCTCACATACAGATGTATATATACAGTCACCACTAGAGGGGGCTCCTCACATACAGATGTGTATATATACAGTCACCACTAGAGGGGGCTCCTCACATACAGATGTATATATACAGTCACCACTAGAGGGGGCTCCTCACATACAGATGTGTATATATACAGTCACCACTAGAGGAGGCTCCTCACATACAGATGTGTATATATACAGTCACCACTAGAGGGGGCTCCTCACATGCAGATGTGTATATATGCAGTCACCACTAGAGGGGGCTCCTCACATGCAGATGTGTATATATGCAGCCACCACTAGAGGGGGCTCCTCACATGCAGATGTGTATATATATATACAGTCACCACTAGAGGGGGCTCCTCACATACAGATGTGTATATACAGTCACCACTAGAGGGGGCTCCTCTCATACAAATGTGTATATATATACAGTCACCACTAGAGGGGGATCCTCACATACAGATGTGTATATATACAGTCACCACTAGAGGGGGCTCCTCACATACAGATGTGTATATATACAGTCACCACTAGAGGGAGCTCCTCACATACAGATATGTATATATACAGTCACCACTAGAGGGGGATCCACGCATACAGATGTGTATATATACAGTCACCACTAGAGGGGGCTCCTCACATACAGATGTGTATATATACAGTCACCACTAGAGGAGGCTCCTCACATACAGATGTGTATATATATACAGTCACCACTAGAGGGGGCTCCTCACATACAGATGTGTATATATATACAGTCACCACTAGAGGAGGCTCCTCACATACAGATGTGTATATATATATACAGTCACCACTAGAGGGGGCTCCTCACATACAGATGTGTATATATATACAGTCACCACTAGAGGGGGCTCCTCACATACAGATGTGTATATATATACAGTCACCACTAGAGGGGGCTCCTCACATACAGATGTGTATATATACAGTCACCACTAGAGGGGGCTCCTCACATACAGATGTGTATATATACAGTCACCACTAGAGGGGGCTCCTCACATACAGATGTGTATATATATACAGTCACCACTAGAGGGGGCTCCTCACATACAGATGTGTATATATACAGTCACCACTAGAGGAGGCTCCTCACATACAGATGTGTATATATACAGTCACCACTAGAGGAGGCTCCTCACATACAGATGTGTATATATACAGTCACCACTAGAGGGAGCTCCTCACATACAGATGTGTATATATACAGTCACCACTAGAGGGGGCTCCTCACATACAGATGTGTATATATACAGTCACCACTAGAGGAGGCTCCTCACATGCAAATGTGTATATATACAGTCACCACTACAGGGGGCTCCTCACATACAGATGTGTATATATATACAGTCACCACTAGAGGGGGCTCCTCACATACAGATGTGTATATATACAGTCACCACTAGAGGGGGCTCCTCACATACAGATGTGTATATATACAGTCACCACTAGAGGGGGCTCCTCACATGCAGATGTGTATATATGCAGTCACCACTAGAGGGGGCTCCTCACATGCAGATGTGTATATATGCAGCCACCACTAGAGGGGGCTCCTCACATGCAGATGTGTGTATATATACAGTCACCACTAGAGGGGGCTCCTCACATACAGATGTGTATATATACAGCCACCACTAGAGGGGGCTCCTCACATACAGATGTGTATATATACAGCCACCACTAGAGGGGGCTCCTCACATACAGATGTGTATATATACAGCCACCACTAGAGGGAGCTCCTCACATACAGATGTGTATATACAGTCACCACTAGAGGGGGCTCCTCACATACAGATGTGTATATATACAGTCACCACTAGAGGGGGCTCCTCACATACAGATGTGTATATATACAGTCACCACTAGAGGGGGCTCCTCACATACAGATGTGTATATATACAGTCACCACTAGAGGGAGCTCCTCACATACAGATGTGTATATATACAGTCACCACTAGAGGGAGCTCCTCACATACAGATGTGTATATATACAGTCACCACTAGAGGGGGCTCCTCACATACAGATGTGTATATATACAGTCACCACTAGAGGGGGCTCCTCACATACAGATGTGTATATATACAGTCACTAGAGGGGGCTCCTCACATACAGATGTGTATATATACAGTCACCACTAGAGGGGGCTCCTCACATACAGATGTGTATATATACAGTCACCACTAGAGGGGGCTCCTCGCATACAGATGTGTATATATACAGTCACCACTAGAGGGAGCTCCTCACATACAGATGTGTATATATACAGCCACCACTAGAGGGGGCTCCTCACATACAGATGTGTATATATACAGCCACCACTAGAGGGGGCTCCTCACATACAGATGTGTATATATACAGTCACCACTAGAGGGGGCTCCTCACATACAGATGTGTATATATATACAGTCACCACTAGAGGGGGCTCCTCACATACAGATGTGTATATACAGTCACCACTAGAGGGGGCTCCTCACATACAGATGTATATATATATACAGTCACCACTAGAGGGGGCTCCTCACATACAGATGTGTATATACAGTCACCACTAGAGGGGGCTCCTCTCATACAGATGTGTATATATATACAGTCACCACTAGAGGGGGCTCTCATACAGATGTGTATATATACAGTCACCACTAGAGGGAGCTCCTCACATACAGATGTGTATATACAGTCACCACTAGAGGGGGCTCCTCACATACAGATGTGTATATATACAGTCACCACTTGAGGGGGCTCCTCACATACAGATGTGTATATATACAGTCACCACTAGAGGGGGCTCCTCACATACAGATGTGTACATATACAGTCACCACTAGAGGGAGCTCCTCACATACAGATGTGTACATATACAGTCACCACTAGAGGGAGCTCCTCACATACAGATGTGTATATATACAGTCACCACTAGAGGGAGCTCCTCACATACAGATGTGTATATATACAGTCACCACTAGAGGGGGCTCCTCACATACAGATGTGTATATATACAGTCACCACTAGAGGGGGCTCCTCACATACAGATGTGTATATATATATACAGTCACCACTAGAGGGGGCTCCTCACATACAGATGTGTATATTACAGTCACCACTAGAGGGGGCTCCTCACATACAGATGTGTATATGTACAGTCAACACTAGAGGGGGCTCCTCATATACAGATGTGTATATATACAGTCACCACTAGAGGGGGATCCTCACATACAGATGTGTATATATATACAGTCACCACTAGAGGGGGCTCCTCACATACAGATGTGTATATACAGTCACCACTAGAGGGGGCTCCTCACATACAGATGTATATATATATACAGTCACCACTAGAGGGGGCTCCTCACATACAGATGTGTATATACAGTCACCACTAGAGGGGGCTCCTCTCATACAGATGTGTATATATATACAGTCACCACTAGAGGGGGCTCTCATACAGATGTGTATATATACAGTCACCACTAGAGGGAGCTCCTCACATACAGATGTGTATATACAGTCACCACTAGAGGGGGCTCCTCACATACAGATGTGTATATATACAGTCACCACTTGAGGGGGCTCCTCACATACAGATGTGTATATATACAGTCACCACTAGAGGGGGCTCCTCACATACAGATGTGTACATATACAGTCACCACTAGAGGGAGCTCCTCACATACAGATGTGTACATATACAGTCACCACTAGAGGGAGCTCCTCACATACAGATGTGTATATATACAGTCACCACTAGAGGGAGCTCCTCACATACAGATGTGTATATATACAGTCACCACTAGAGGGGGCTCCTCACATACAGATGTGTATATATACAGTCACCACTAGAGGGGGCTCCTCACATACAGATGTGTATATATATATACAGTCACCACTAGAGGGGGCTCCTCACATACAGATGTGTATATTACAGTCACCACTAGAGGGGGCTCCTCACATACAGATGTGTATATGTACAGTCAACACTAGAGGGGGCTCCTCATATACAGATGTGTATATATACAGTCACCACTAGAGGGGGATCCTCACATACAGATGTGTATATATACAGTCACCACTAGAGGAGGCTCCTCACATACAGATGTGTATTTATACAGTCACCACTAGAGGGAGCTCCTCACATACAGATGTATATATATACAGTCACCACTAGAGGGGGCTCCTCATATACAGATGTGTATTTATACAGTCACCACTAGAGGGTGCTCCTCACATACAGATGTATATATATACAGTCACCACTAGAGGAGGCTCCTCACATACAGATGTGTATTTATACAGTCACCACTAGAGGGAGCTCCTCACATACAGATGTATATATATACAGTCACCACTAGAGGGGGCTCCTCACAGACAGATGTGTATTTATACAGTCACCACTAGAGGGAGCTCCTCACATACAGATGTATATATATACAGTCACCACTAGAGGGGGCTCCTCATATACAGATGTGTATATATACAGTCACCACTAGAGGGAGCTCCTCACATACAGATGTGTATATATACAGTCACCACTAGAGGGGGCTCCTCACATACAGATGTGTATATATACAGTCACCACTAGAGGGGGCTCCTCACATACAGATGTGTATATATATATACAGTCACCACTAGAGGGGGCTCCTCACATACAGATGTATATATATACAGTCACCACTAGAGGGGGCTCCTCATATACAGATGTGTATATATACAGTCACCACTAGAGGGAGCTCCTCACATACAGATGTGTATATATACAGTCACCACTAGAGGGGGCTCCTCACATACAGATGTGTATATATATATACAGTCACCACTAGAGGGGGCTCCTCACATACAGATGTGTATATATACAGTCACCACTAGAGGGGGCTCCTCACATACAGATGTGTATATATACAGTCACTACTAGAGGGGGCTCCTCACATACAGATGTGTATATATACAGTCACCACTAGAGGGAGCTCCTCACATACAGATGTGTATATATGCAGTCATCACTAGAGGGGGCTCCTCACATACAGATGTGTATATATATATATACAGTCACCACTAGAGGGGGCTCCTCACATAGAGATGTGTATATATACAGTCAACACTAGAGGGGGCTCCTCACATACAGATGTGTATATATACAGTCAACACTAGAGGGGGCTCCTCACATACAGATGTGTATATATATACAGTCACCACTAGAGGGGGCTCCTCACATACAGATGTGTATATATACAGTCACCACTAGAGGGAGCTCCTCACATACAGATGTGTATATATACAGTCACCACTAGAGGAGGCTCCTCACATACAGATGTGTATATATACAGTCACCACTAGAGGGGGCTCCTCACATACAGATGTATATATACAGTCACCACTAGAGGGGGCTCCTCACATACAGATGTGTATATACAGTCACCACTAGAGGGGGCTCCTCACATACAGATGTGTATATATACAGTCACCACTAGAGGGAGCTCCTCACATACAGATGTGTATATATACAGTCACCACTAGAGGGGGCTCCTCACATACAGATGTGTATATGTACAGTCACCACTAGAGGGGGCTCCTCACATACAGATGTGTATATGTACAGTCACCACTAGAGGGGGCTCCTCACATACAGATGTGTATATATACAGTCAACACTAGAGGGGGCTCCTCACATACCGATGTATATATACAGTCACTACTAGAGGGGGCTCCTCACATACAGAAGTGTATATACAGTCACCACTAGAGGGGGCTCCTCACATACAGATGTGTATATATACAGTCACCACTAGAGGGGGCTCCTCACATACAGATGTGTATATATACAGTCACCACTAGAGGGGGCTCCTCACATACAGATGTGTATATATACAGTCACCACTAGAGGGGGCTCCTCACATACAGATGTGTATATATACAGTCACCACTAGAGGGGGCTCCTCACATACAGATGTGTATATACAGTCACCACTAGAGGGGGCTCCTCACATACAGATGTGTATATATATATACAGTCACCACTAGAGGGGGCTCCTCACATACAGATGTGTATATTACAGTCACCACTAGAGGGGGCTCCTCACATACAGATGTGTATATATATACAGTCACCACTAGAGGAGGCTCCTCACATACAGATGTGTATATATATACAGTCACCACTAGAGGGGGCTCCTCACATACAGATGTGTATATATACAGTCACCACTAGAGGGAGCTCCTCACATACAGATGTGTATATATACAGTCACCACTAGAGGGGGCTCCTCACATACAGATGTGTATATATACAGTCACCACTAGAGGGGGCTCCTCACATACAGATGTGTATATATATACAGTCACCACTAGAGGGGGCTCCTCACATACAGATGTGTATATATATACAGTCACCACTAGAGGAGGCTCCTCACATACAGATGTGTATATATATACAGTCACCACTAGAGGGGGCTCCTCACATACAGATGTGTATATATACAGTCACCACTAGAGGGAGCTCCTCACATACAGATGTGTATATATACAGTCACCACTAGAGGGGGCTCCTCACATACAGATGTGTATATATACAGTCACCACTAGAGGGGGCTCCTCACATACAGATGTGTATATATACAGTCACCACTAGAGGGGGCTCCTCACATACAGATGTGTATATATACAGTCACCACTAGAGGGAGCTCCTCACATACAGATGTATATATATACAGTCACCACTAGAGGGGGCTCCTCACATACAGATGTGTATATATATACAGTCACCACTAGAGGGGGCTCCTCACATACAGATGTATATATACAGTCACCACTAGAGGGGGCTCCTCACATACAGATGTATATATATACAGTCACCACTAGAGGGGGCTCCTCACATACAGATGTGTATATATACAGTCACCACTACAGGGAGCTCCTCACATACAGATGTGTATATATACAGTCACCACTAGAGGGGGCTCCTCACATACAGATGTGTATATATATACAGTCACCACTAGAGGGGGCTCCTCACATACAGATGTGTATATATATATATATATATACAGTCACCACTAGAGGGGGCTCCTCACATACAGATGTGTATATACAGTCACCACTAGAGGGGGCTCCTCACACACAAATGTGTATATATATATATACAGTCACCACTAGAGGGGGCTCCTCACATACAGATGTATATATACAGTCACCACTAGAGGGGGCTCCTCACATACAAATGTGAATATATATACAGTCACCACTAGAGGGGGCTCCTCACATACAGATGTGTATATACAGTCACCACTAGAGGGGGCTCCTCACATACAAATGTGAATATATATACAGTCACCACTAGAGGGGGCTCCTCACATACAGATGTGTATATATACAGTCACCTCTAGAGGGGGCTCCTCACATACAGATGTGTATATATACAGTCACCACTAGAGGGGGCTCCTCACATGCAGATGTGTATATATACAGTCTCCACTAGAGGGGGCTCCTCACATGCAGATGTGTATATATACAGTCACCACTAGAGGGGGCTCCTCTCATACAGATGTGTATATATATACAGTCACCACTAGAGGGGGCTCCTCTCATACAGATGTGTATATATATATACAGTCACCACTAGAGGGAGCACCTCACATACAGATGTGTATATATACAGTCACCACTAGAGGGGGCTCCTCACATACAGATGTGTATATATATATATACAGTCACCACTAGAGGGAGCTCCTCACATACAGATGTGTATATACAGTCACCACTAGAGGGGGCTCCTCACATACAGATGTGTATATATACAGTCACCACTAGAGGAGGCTCTTCACATACAGATGTGTATATATATACAGTCACCACTAGAGGGGGCTCCTCATATACAGATGTGTATATATATACAGTCACCACTAGAGGGAGCTCCTCACATACAGATGTATATATATACAGTCACCACTAGAGGGGGCTCCTCACATACAGATGTGTATATATACAGTCACCACTAGAGGGGGCTCCTCACATACAGATGTGTATATATACAGTCACCACTAGAGGGGGCTCCTCACATACAGATGTGTATATATACAGTCACCACTTGAGGGGGCTCCTCACATACAGATGTGTATATATACAGTCACCACTAGAGGGGGCTCCTCGCATACAGATGTGTATATATACAGTCACCACTAGAGGGAGCTCCTCACATACAGATGTGTATATATACAGTCACCACTCGAGGAGGCTCCTCACATACAGATGTGTATATATACAGTCACCACTAGAGGGGGCTCCTCACATACAGATGTGTATATATACAGTCACCACTAGAGGGGGCTCCTCACATACAGATGTGTATATATACAGTCACCACTAGAGGGAGCTCCTCACATACAGATGTGTATATATACAGTCTCCACTAGAGGGGGTTCCTCACATACAGATGTGTATATATACAGTCATCACTAGAGGGAGCTCCTCACATACAGATGTATATATACAGTCACCACTAGAGGGGGTTCCTCACATACAGATGTGTATATATACAGTCTCCACTAGAGGGGGTTCCTCACATACAGATGTGTATATATACAGTCACCACTAGAGGGGGCTCCTCACATACAGATGTGTATATATATATACAGTCACCACTAGAGGGGGCTCCTCACATACAGATGTGTATATATATACAGTCACCACTAGAGGGGGCTCCTCACATACAGATGTGTATATATACAGTCACCACTAGAGGGAGCTCCTCACATACAGATGTGTATATATATACAGTCACCACTAGAGGGGGCTCCTCACATACAGATGTGTATATATATACAGTCACCACTAGAGGGGGCTCCTCACATACAGATGTGTATATATATACAGTCACCACTAGAGGGTGCTCCTCACATACAGATGTGTATATATATACAGTCACCACTAGAGGGAGCTCCTCACATACAGATGTGTATATATATACACTCACCACTAGAGGGGGCTCTTCACATACAGATGTGTATATATACAGTCACCACTAGAGGGGGCTCCTCACATACAGATGTGTATATATATACACTCACCACTAGAGGGGGCTCCTCACATACAGATGTGTATATACAGTCACCACTAGAGGGGGCTCCTCACATACAGATGTGTATATACAGTCACCACTAGAGGGGGCTCCTCACATACAGATGTGTATATATACAGTCACCACTAGAGGGGGCTCCTCACAGATGTGTATATACAGTCACCACTAGAGGGGGCTCCTCACATACAGATGTGTATATATACAGTCACCACTAGAGGGGGCTCCTCACATACAGATGTGTATATACAGTCACCATTAGAGGGGGCTCCTCACATACAGATGTGTATATACAGTCACCACTAGAGGGGGCTCCTCACATACAGATGTGTATATATACAGTCACCACTAGAGGGGGCTCCTCACATACAGATGTGTATATTACAGTCACCACTAGAGGGGGCTCCTCACATTCAGATGTGTATATATACAGTCACCACTAGAGGGGGCTCCTCACATACAGATGTGTATATATCTACAGTCACCACTAGAGGGGGCTCCTCACATACAGATGTGTATATATACAGTCACCACTAGAGGGGGCTCCTCACATACAGATGTGTATATACAGTCACCACTAGAGGGAGCTCCTCACATACAGATGTATATATACAGTCACCACTAGAGGGAGCTCCTCACATACAGATGTATATATACAGTCTCCACTAGAGGGGGTTCCTCACATACAGATGTATATATACAGTCACCACTAGAGGGGGCTCCTCACATACAGATGTGTATATATACAGTCACCACTAGAGGGAGCTCCTCACATACAGATGTGTATATATATATACAGTCACCACTAGAGGGGGCTCCTCACATACAGATGTGTATATATATATACAGTCACCACTAGAGGGGGCTCCTCACATACAGATGTGTATATATATATACAGTCACCACTAGAGGGAGCTCCTCACATACAGATGTGTATATATACAGTCACCACTAGAGGGGGCTCCTCACATACAGATGTGTATATATATACACTCACCACTAGAGGGGGCTCCTCACATACAGATGTGTATATACAGTCACCACTAGATGGGGCTCCTCACATACAGATGTGTATATACAGTCACCACTAGAGGGGGCTCCTCACATACAGATGTGTATATACAGTCACCACTAGAGGGGGCTCCTCACATACAGATGTGTATATATACAGTCACCACTAGAGGGGGCTCCTCACATACAGATGTGTATATACAGTCACCACTAGAGGGGGCACCTCACATACAGATGTGTATATATATACAGTCACCACTAGAGGGGGCTCCTCACATACAGATGTGTATATATACAGTCACCACTAGAGGGGGCTCCTCACATACAGATGTGTATATATACAGTCACCACTAGAGGGGGCTCCTCACATACAGATGTGTATATACAGTCACCATTAGAGGGGGCTCCTCACATACAGATGTGTATATACAGTCACCACTAGAGGGGGCTCCTCACATACAGATGTGTATATATACAGTCACCACTAGAGGGGGCTCCTCACATACAGATGTGTATATTACAGTCACCACTAGAGGGGGCTCCTCACATACAGATGTGTATATATACAGTCACCACTAGAGGGGGCTCCTCACATACAGATGTGTATATTACAGTCACCACTAGAGGGGGCTCCTCACATACAGATGTGTATATTACAGTCACCACTAGAGGGGGCTCCTCACATACAGATGTGTATATATATACAGTCACCACTAGAGGGGGCTCCTCACATACAGATGTGTATATATACAGTCACCACTAGAGGGGGCTCCTCACATACAGATGTGTATATATATACAGTCACCACTAGAGGGGGCTCCTCACATACAGATGTGTATATATACAGTCACCACTAGAGGGGGCTCCTCACATACAGATGTGTATATATACAGTCACCACTAGAGGGGGCTCCTCACATACAGATGTGTGTATATATACAGTCACCACTAGAGGGTTCTCATCACATACAGATGTGTATATATATACAGTCACCACTAGAGGGGGCTCCTCACATACAGATGTATATATACAGTCACCACTAGAGGGGGCTCCTCACATACAGATGTATATATACAGTCACCACTAGAGGGGGCTCCTCACATACAGATGTGTATATACAGTCACCACTAGAGGGGGCTCCTCACATACAAATGTGTATATATATATACAGTCACCACTAGAGGGGGCTCCTCACATACAGATGTGT
>NW_027366847.1:0-65163 GCF_046119375.1 Phyllobates terribilis | reverse complement strand
GGCGGGTCTGTTGGAGCTGCCGGGTGGAGCGGCCGGGTATGTTGGAGCTGCCGGGTGGAGCGGCCGGGTATGTTGGAGCGGCCGGGTATGTTGGAGCTGCCGGGTGGAGCGGCCGGGTCTGGTGGAGCGGCCGGGTCTGTTGGAGCTGCCGGGTGGAGCGGCCGGGTCTGTTGGAGCGGAAGGGTGGAGCGGCCGGGTCTGTTGGAGCGGCCGGGTCTGTTGGAGCGGCCGGGTCTGTTGGAGCGGCCGGGTCTGTTGGAGCGGCCGGGTGGAGCGGCCGGGTCTGTTGGAGCGGCCGGGTCTGTTGGAGCGGCCGGGTCTGTTGGAGCGGCCGGGTCGGGTGGAGCGGCCGGGTCGGGTGGAGCGGCCGGGTCTGTTGGAGCGGCCGGGTCTGTTGGAGCGGCCGGGTCTGTTGGAGCGGCCGGGTCGGGTGGAGCGGCCGGGTCGGGTGGAGCGGCCGGGTGGAGCGGCCGGGTATGTTGGAGCTGCCGGGTGGAGCGGCCGGGTATGTTGGAGCTGCCGGGTGGAGCGGCCGGGTCGGGTGGAGCGGCCGGGTATGTTGGAGCTGCCGGGTGGAGCGGCCGGGTCTGTTGGAGCTGCCGGGTGGAGCGGCCGGGTCTGTTGGAGCGGCCGGGTCTGTTGGAGCGGTTGGAGCGGCCGGGTCTGTTGGAGCGGTTGGAGCGGCCGGGTCTGTTGGAGCGGCCGGGTGGAGCGGCCGGGTCTGTTGGAGCGGCCGGGTCTGTTGGAGCGGCCGGGTCTGTTGGAGCGGCCGGGTCTGTTGGAGCGGCCGGGTCTGTTGGAGCGGCCGGGTCTGTTGGAGCGGCCGGGTGGAGCGGCCGGGTCTGTTGGAGCGGCCGGGTCTGTTGGAGCGGTTGGAGCGGCCGGGTCTGTTGGAGCGGCCGGGTGGAGCGGCCGGGTCTGTTGGAGCGGCCGGGTCTGTTGGAGCGGCCGGGTCTGTTGGAGCGGCCGGGTGGAGCGGCCGGGTCTGTTGGAGCGGCCGGGTCTGTTGGAGCGGCCGGGTCTGTTGGAGCGGTCGGGTGGAGCGGCCGGGTCTGTTGGAGCGGTTGGAGCAGCCGGGTCTGTTGGAGCGGTTGGAGCGGCCGGGTCTGTTGGAGCGGCCGGGTCTGTTGGAGCGGCCGGGTAGAGCGGCCGGGTCTGTTGGAGCGGCCGGGTCTGTTGGAGCGGCCGGGTGGAGCGGCCGGGTGGAGCGGCCGGGTCTGTTGGAGCGGCCGGGTGGAGCGGCCGGGTCTGTTGGAGCGGCCGGGTGGAGCGGCCGGGTCTGTTGGAGCGGCCGGGTCTGTTGGAGCTGCCGGGTGGAGCGGCCGGGTCTGTTGGAGCTGCCGGGTGGAGCGGCCGGGTCGGGTGGAGCGGCCGGGTCTGTTGGAGCTGCCGGGTGGAGCGGCCGTGTCTGTTGGAGCTGCCGGGTGGAGCGGCCGGGTCTGTTGGAGCTGCCGGGTGGAGCGGCCGGGTCTGTTGGAGCTGCCGGGTGGAGCGGCCGGGTCTGTTGGAGCTGCCGGGTAGAGCGGCCGGGTCTGTTGGAGCTGCCGGGTGGAGCGGCCGGGTCTGTTGGAGCTGCCGGGTGGAGCGGCCGGGTATGTTGGAGCTGCCGGGTGGAGCGGCCGGGTATGTTGGAGCTGCCGGGTGGAGCGGCCGGGTATGTTGGAGCTGCCGGGTCGGGTGGAGCGGCCGGGTATGTTGGAGCTGCCGGGTCGGGTGGAGCGGCCGGGTATGTTGGAGCTGCCGGGTCGGGTGGAGCGGCCGGGTATGTTGGAGCTGCCGGGTGGAGCGGCCGGGTCTGTTGGAGCTGCCGGGTGGAGCGGCCGGGTCTGTTGGAGCTGCCGGGTCTGCTGGAGCGGCCGGGTCTGTTGGAGCGGCCGGGTCTGCTGGAGCGGCCGGGTCTGTTGGAGCGGCCGGGTCTGTTGGAGCGGCCGGGTCTGTTGGAGCGGCCGGGTCTGTTGGAGCGGCCGGGTCTGTTGGAGCTGCCGGGTCTGTTGTAGCGGCCGGGTCTGTTGGAGCTGCCGGGTCTGTTGTAGCGGCCGGGTCTGTTGGAGCTGCCGGGTGGAGCGCCCGGGTCTGTTGGACCTGCCGGGTGGAGCGCCCGGGTCTGTTGGACCTGCCGGGTGGAGCGCCCGGGTCTGTTGGACCTGCCGGGTGGAGCGCCCGGGTCTGTTGGACCTGCCGGGTGGAGCGCCCGGGTCTGGTGGAGCGCCCGGGTCTGTTGGAGCGGCCGGGTCTGTTGGAGCTGCCGGGTGGAGCGGCCGGGTCTGGTGGAGCTGCCGGGTGGAGCGGCCGGGTCTGGTGGAGCTGCCGGGTGGAGCGGCCGGGTCTGGTGGAGCTGCCGGTGCAGCGGCCGGGTCTGGTGGAGCTGCCGGGTGGAGCGGCCGGGTCTGGTGGAGCTGCCGGGTGGAGCGGCCGGGTCTGGTGGAGCTGCCGGGTGGAGCGGCCGGGTCTGGTGGAGCTGCCGGGTGGAGCGGCCGGGTCTGGTGGAGCTGCCGGGTGGAGCGGCCGGGTCGGGTGGAGCGGCCGGGTATGTTGGAGCGGCCGGGTGGTGCGGCCGGGTCGGGTGGAGCTGCCGGGTGGAGCGGCCGGGTCTGTTGGAGCGGCCGGGTGGAGCGGCCGGGTGGAGCGGCCGGGTGGAGCGGCCGGGTCTGTTGGAGCGGCCGGGTCTGTTGGAGCGGCCGGGTCGGTTGGAGCGGCCGGGTCGGGTGGAGCGGCCGGGTCGGGTGGAGCGGCCGGGTCTGTTGGAGCGGCCGGGTCGGGTGGAGCGGCCGGGTCGGGTGGAGCGGCCGGGTCGGGTGGAGCGGCCGGGTCGGGTGGAGCGGCCGGGTCGGGTGGAGCGGCCGGGTGGAGCGGTCGGGTGGAGCGGCCGGGTCGGGTGGAGCGGCCGGGTCTGTTGGAGCTGCCGGGTGGAGCGGTCGGGTCTGTTGGAGCGGCCGGGTCTGTTGGAGCGGCCGGGTGGAGCGGCCGGGTCTGTTGGAGCTGCCGGGTGGAGCGGCCGGGTCTGTTGGAGCTGCCGGGTGGAGCGCCCGGGTCTGTTGGACCTGCCGGGTGGAGCGCCCGGGTCTGTTGGACATGCCGGGTGGAGCGCCCGGGTCTGTTGGACCTGCCGGGTGGAGCGCCCGGGTCTGTTGGACCTGCCGGGTGGAGCGCCCGGGTCTGTTGGACCTGCCGGGTGGAGCGCCCGGGTCTGTTGGACCTGCCGGGTGGAGCGCCCGGGTCTGTTGGACCTGCCGGGTGGAGCGCCCGGGTCTGTTGGACCTGCCGGGTGGAGCGCCCGGGTCTGTTGGACCTGCCGGGTGGAGCGCCCGGGTCTGGTGGACCTGCCGGGTGGAGCGCCCGGGTCTGGTGGAGCGCCCGGGTCTGGTGGAGCGCCCGGGTCTGTTGGACAGGCCGGGTCTGTTGGAGCGGCCGGGTCGGGTGGAGCGGCCGAGTCGGGTGGAGCGGCCGGGTCGGGTGGAGCGGCCGGGTCTGTTGGAGCGGCCGGGTCTGTTGGAGCGGCCGGTTCTGTTGGAGCGGCCGGGTCTGTTGGAGCGGCCGGGTCTGTTGGAGCGGCCGGGTCTGTTGGAGCGGCCGGGTCTGTTGGAGCGGCCGGGTCTGTTGGAGCGGCCGGGTGGAGCGGCCGGGTCTGTTGGAGCGGCCGGGTCTGTTGGAGCGGCCGGGTGGAGCGGCCGGGTCTGTTGGAGCGGCCGGGTCTGTTGGAGCGGCCGGGTGGAGCGGCCGGGTCTGTTGGAGCTGCCGGGTGGAGCGGCCGGGTCTGTTGGAGCGGCCGGGTCTGTTGGAGCGGCCGGGTCTGTTGGAGCGGCCGGGTCTGTTGGAGCGGCCGGGTGGAGCGGCCGGGTCTGTTGGAGCGGCCGGGTCTGTTGGAGCGGCCGGGTGGAGCGGCCGTGTCTGTTGGAGCGGCCGGGTCTGTTGGAGCGGCCGGGTCTGTTGGAGCGGCCGGGTCGGGTGGAGCGGCCGGGTCGGGTAGAGCGGCCGGGTCTGTTGGAGCGGCCGGGTCGGGTGGAGCGGCCGGGTCGGGTGGAGCGGCCGGGTCGGGTGGAGCGGCCGGGTCTGTTGGAGCGGCCGGGTGGAGCGGCCGGGTCTGTTGGAGCTGCCGGGTGGAGCGCCCGGGTCTGGTGGACCTGCCGGGTGGAGCGCCCGGGTCTGGTGGACCTGCCGGGTGGAGCGCCCGGGTCTGGTGGAGCGCCCGGGTCTGTTGGAGCGGCCGGGTCTGTTGGACCGGCCGGGTCTGTTGGAGCGGCCGGGTCTGTTGGACCGGCCGGGTCTGTTGGACCGGCCGGGTCTGTTGGAGCGGCCGGGTCTGTTGGAGGGGCCGGGTCTGTTGGAGCGGCCGGGTCTGTTGGAGGGGCCGGGTGGAGCGGCCGGGTCTGTTGGAGCTGCCGGGTGGAGCGGCCGGATCTGTTGGAGCGGCCGGATCTGTTGGAGCGGCCGGGTCTGTTGGAGCGGCCGGGTCTGTTGGAGCGGCCGGGTCTGTTGGAGCGGCCGGGTCTGTTGGAGCGGCCGGGTCTGTTGGAGCTGCCGGGTGGAGCGCCCGGGTCTGTTGGACCTGCCGGGTGGAGCGCCCGGGTCTGTTGGACCTGCCGGGTGGAGCGCCCGGGTCTGTTGGACCTGCCGGGTGGAGCGCCCGGGTCTGTTGGACCTGCCGGGTGGAGCGCCCGGGTCTGTTGGACCTGCCGGGTGGAGCGCCCGGGTCTGTTGGACCTGCCGGGTGGAGCGCCCGGGTCTGTTGGACCTGCCGGGTGGAGCGCCCGGGTCTGTTGGACCTGCCGGGTGGAGCGCCCGGGTCTGTTGGACCTGCCGGGTGGAGCGCCCGGGTCTGTTGGACCTGCCGGGTGGAGCGCCCGGGTCTGGTGGAGCGCCCGGGTCTGGTGGAGCGCCCGGGTGTGTTGGAGCGCCCGGGTCTGGTGGACCTGCCGGGTGGAGCGCCCGGGTCTGTTGGACCTGCCGGGTGGAGCGCCCGGGTCTGTTGGACCTGCCGGGTGGAGCGCCCCGGGTCTGTTGGAGCGGCCGGGTCTGTTGGAGCTGCCGGGTGGAGCGGCCGGGTCTGTTGGAGCTGCCGGGTGGAGCGGCCGGGTCTGTTGGAGCGGCCGGGTCTGTTGGAGCTGCCGGGTGGAGCGGCCGGGTCTGTTGGACCTGCCGGGTGGAGCGCCCGGGTCTGTTGGACCTGCCGGGTGGAGCGCCCGGGTCTGTTGGACCTGCCGGGTGGAGCGCCCGGGTCTGTTGGACCTGCCGGGTGGAGCGCCCGGGTCTGTTGGACCTGCCGGGTGGAGCGCCCGGGTCTGTTGGACCTGCCGGGTGGAGCGCCCGGGTCTGTTGGACCTGCCGGGTGGAGCGCCCGGGTCTGGTGGACCTGCCGGGTGGAGCGCCCGGGTCTGTTGGACCTGCCGGGTGGAGCGCCCGGGTATGTTGGACCTGCCGGGTGGAGCGCCCGGGTCTGTTGGACCTGCCGGGTGGAGCGCCCGGGTCTGTTGGACCTGCCGGGTGGAGCGCCCGGGTCTGTTGGACCTGCCGGGTGGAGCGCCCGGGTCTGTTGGACCTGCCGGGTGGAGCGCCCGGGTCTGTTGGACCTGCCGGGTGGAGCGCCCGGGTCTGTTGGACCTGCCGGGTGGAGCGCCCGGGTCTGTTGGACCTGCCGGGTGGAGCGCCCGGGTCTGTTGGACCTGCCGGGTGGAGCGCCCGGGTCTGTTGGACCTGCCGGGTGGAGCGCCCGGGTCTGTTGGACCTGCCGGGTGGAGCGCCCGGGTCTGTTGGACCTGCCGGGTGGAGCGCCCGGGTCTGTTGGACCTGCCGGGTGGAGCGCCCGGGTCTGTTGGACCTGCCGGGTGGAGCGTCCGGGTCTGTTGGACCTGCCGGGTGGAGCGCCCGGGTCTGTTGGACCAGCCGGGTGGAGCGCCCGGGTCTGTTGGACCTGCCGGGTGGAGCGCCCGGGTCTGTTGGACCTGCCGGGTGGAGCGCCCGGGTCTGTTGGACCTGCCGGGTGGAGCGCCCGGGTCTGTTGGACCTGCCGGGTGGAGCGCCCGGGTCTGTTGGAGCTGCCGGGTGGAGCGGCCGGGTATGTTGGAGCTGCCGGGTGGAGCGGCCGGGTATGGTGGAGCTGCCGGGTGGAGCGGCCGGGTATGTTGGAGCTGCCGGGTCTGGTGGAGCGGCCGGGTCTGTTGGACCTGCCGGGTGGAGCGCCCGGGTCTGTTGGACCTGCCGGGTGGAGCGCCCGGGTCTGTTGGACCTGCCGGGTGGAGCGCCCGGGTCTGTTGGACCTGCCGGGTGGAGCGCCCGGGTCTGTTGGACCTGCCGGGTGGAGCGCCCGGGTCTGTTGGACCTGCCGGGTGGAGCGCCCGGGTCTGTTGGACCTGCCGGGTGGAGCGCCCGGGTCTGTTGGACCTGCCGGGTGGAGCGCCCGGGTCTGGTGGACCTGCCGGGTGGAGCGACCGGGTCTGGTGGACCTGCCGGGTGGAGCGCCCGGGTCTGGTGGACCTGCCGGGTGGAGCGCCCGGGTCTGGTGGACCTGCCGGGTGGAGCGCCCGGGTCTGGTGGACCTGCCGGGTGGAGCGCCCGGGTCTGGTGGACCTGCCGGGTGGAGCGCCCGGGTCTGGTGGACCTGCCGGGTGGAGCGCCCGGGTCTGGTGGACCTGCCGGGTGGAGCGCCCGGGTCTGGTGGACCTGCCGGGTGGAGCGCCCGGGTCTGGTGGACCTGCCGGGTGGAGCGCCCGGGTCTGGTGGACCTGCCGGGTGGAGCGCCCGGGTCTGGTGGACCTGCCGGGTGGAGCGCCCGGGTCTGGTGGACCTGCCGGGTGGAGCGCCCGGGTCTGGTGGACCTGCCGGGTGGAGCGCCCGGGTCTGTTGGACCTGCCGGGTGGAACGCCCGGGTCTGGTGGACCTGCCGGGTGGAGCGCCCGGGTCTGGTGGAGCGCCCGGGTCTGTTGGAGCGGCCGGGTCTGTTGGACCGGCCGGGTCTGTTGGAGCGGCCGGGTCTGTTGGACCGGCCGGGTCTGTTGGACCGGCCGGGTCTGTTGGAGCGGCCGGGTCTGTTGGAGCGGCCGGGTCTGTTGGAGCGGCCGGGTCTGTTGGAGCGGCCGGGTCTGGTTGGAGGGGCCGGGTCTGTTGGAGCGGCCGGGTCTGTTGGAGGGGCCGGGTGGAGCGGCCGGGTCTGTTGGAGCTGCCGGGTGGAGCGGCCGGATCTGTTGGAGCGGCCGGATCTGTTGGAGCGGCCGGATCTGTTGGAGCGGCCGGGTCTGTTGGAGCGGCCGGGTCTGTTGGAGCGGCCGGGTCTGTTGGAGCGGCCGGGTCTGTTGGAGCTGCCGGGTGGAGCGCCGGGTCTGTTGGAGCTGCCGGGTGGAGCGCCCGGGGTCTGTTGGACCTGCCGGGTGGAGCGCCCGGGTCTGTTGGACCTGCCGGGTGGAGCGCCCGGGTCTGTTGGACCTGCCGGGTGGAGCGCCCGGGTCTGTTGGACCTGCCGGGTGGAGCGCCCGGGTCTGTTGGACCTGCCGGGTGGAGCGCCCGGGTCTGTTGGACCTGCCGGGTGGAGCGCACGGGTCTGGTGGAGCGCCCGGGTGTGTTGGAGCGCCCGTGTCTGGTGGACCTGCCGGGTGGAGCGCCCGGGTCTGTTGGACCTGCCGGGTGGAGCGCCCGGGTCTGTTGGACCTGCCGGGTGGAGCGCCCGGGTCTGTTGGAGCGGCCGGGTCTGTTGGAGCTGCCGGGTGGAGCGGCCGGGTCTGTTGGAGCTGCCGGGTGGAGCGGCCGGGTCTGTTGGAGCGGCCGGGTCTGTTGGAGCGGCCGGGTCTGTTGGAGCTGCCGGGTGGAGCGGCCGGGTCTGTTGGAGCTGCCGGGTGGAGCGGCCGGGTCTGTTGGACCTGCCGGGTGGAGCGCCCGGGTCTGTTGGACCTGCCGGGTGGAGCGCCCGGGTCTGTTGGACCTGCCGGGTGGAGCGCCCGGGTCTGTTGGACCTGCCGGGTGGAGCGCCCGGGTCTGTTGGACCTGCCGGGTGGAGCGCCCGGGTCTGTTGGACCTGCCGGGTGGAGCGCCCGGGTCTGTTGGACCTGCCGGGTGGAGCGCCCGGGTATGTTGGACCTGCCGGGTGGAGCGCCCGGGTCTGTTGGACCTGCCGGGTGGAGCGCCCGGGTCTGTTGGACCTGCCGGGTGGAGCGCCCGGGTCTGTTGGACCTGCCGGCTGGAGCGCCCGGGTCTGTTGGACCTGCCGGCTGGAGCGCCCGGGTCTGTTGGACCTGCCGGCTGGAGCGCCCGGGTCTGTTGGACCTGCCGGCTGGAGCGCCCGGGTCTGTTGGACCTGCCGGGTGGAGCGCCCGGGTCTGTTGGACCTGCCGGGTGGAGCGCCCGGGTCTGTTGGACCTGCCGGGTGGAGCGCCCGGGTCTGTTGGACCTGCCGGGTGGAGCGCCCGGGTCTGTTGGACCTGCCGGGTGGAGCGCCCGGGTCTGTTGGACCTGCCGGGTGGAGCGCCCGGGTCTGTTGGACCTGCCGGGTGGAGCGCCCGGGTCTGTTGGACCTGCCGGGTGGAGCGCCCGGGTCTGTTGGACCTGCCGGGTGGAGCGCCCGGGTCTGTTGGACCTGCCGGGTGGAGCGCCCGGGTCTGTTGGACCTGCCGGGTGGAGCGCCCGGGTCTGTTGGACCTGCCGGGTGGAGCGCCCGGGTCTGTTGGACCTGCCGGGTGGAGCGCCCGGGTCTGTTGGACCTGCCGGGTGGAGCGCCCGGGTCTGTTGGAGCTGCCGGGTGGAGCGGCCGGGTATGTTGGAGCTGCCGGGTGGAGCGGCCGGGTATGGTGGAGCTGCCGGGTGGAGCGGCCGGGTATGTTGGGCCGGGTGGAGCGGCCGGGTATGGTGGAGCTGCCGGGTGGAGCGGCCGGGTATGGTGGAGCTGCCGGGTCTGGTGGAGCGGCCGGGTATGGTGGGAGCTGCCGGGTCTGGTGGAGCGGCCGGGTCTGGTGGAGCTGCCGGGTGGAGCGGCCGGGTCTGGTGGAGCTGCCGGGTGGAGCGGCCGGGTCTGTTGGAGCGGCCGGGTGGAGCGGCCGGGTGGAGCGGCCGGGTCTGTTGGAGCGGCCGGGTCTGTTGGAGCGGCCGGGTCTGTTGGAGCGGCCGGGTCTGTTGGAGCGGCCGGGTCTGATGGAGCGGCCGGGTCTGTTGGAGCGGCCGGGTGGAGCGGCCGGGTCTGTTGGAGCTGCCGGGTGGAGCGGCCGGGTCTGTTGGAGCTGCCGGGTGGAGCGGCCGGGTCTGTTGGAGCTGCCGGGTGGAGCGGCCGGGTCTGTTGGAGCTGCCGGGTCTGTTGGAGCTGCCGGGTGGAGCGGCCGGGTCTGTTTGAGCTGCCGGGTCTGTAGGACCGGCCGGGTCTGTTGGAGCGGCCGGGTCTGTTGGAGCGGCCGGGTCTGTTGGAGCTGCCGGGTGGAGCGGCCGGGTCTGTTGGAGCGGCCGGGTCTGTTGGAGCGGCCGGGTGGAGCGGCCGGGTCTGTTGGAGCGGCCGGGTGGAGCGGCCGGGTCTGTTGGAGCGGCCGGGTCTGTTGGAGCGGCCGGATCTGTTGGAGCGGCCGGATCTGTTGGAGCGGCCGGGGCTGTTGGAGCGGCCGGGGCTGTTGGAGCGGCCGGGTCTGTTGGAGCTGCCGGGTGGAGCGCCCGGGTCTGTTGGACCTGCCGGGTGGAGCGCCCGGGTCTGGTGGACCTGCCGGGTGGAGCGCCCGGGTCTGGTGGACCTGTCTGGTGGACCTGCCGGGTGGAGCGCCCGGGTCTGGTGGACCTGCCGGGTGGAGCGCCCGGGTCTGGTGGACCTGCCGGGTGGAGCGCCCGGGTGTGTTGGAGCGCCCGGGTCTGGTGGAGCGGTCTGGTGGAGCTGCCGGGTGGAGTGCCCGGGTCTGGTGGAGCTGCCGGGTGGAGCGCCCGGGTCTGATGGAGCTGCCGGGTGGAGCGCCCGGGTCTGGTGGAGCTGCCGGGTGGAGCGGCCGGGTCTGGTGGAGCTGCCGGGTGGAGCGCCCGGGTCTGGTGGAGCTGCCGGGTGGAGCGCCCGGGTCTGGTGGAGCTGCCGGGTGGAGCGCCCGGGTCTGGTGGAGCTGCCGGGTGGAGCGCCCGGGTCTGGTGGAGCTGCCGGGTGGAGCGCCCGGGTCTGGTGGAGCGGCCGGGTCTGGTGGAGCGGCCGGGTCTGGTGGAGCGGCCGGGTGGAGCGGCCGGGTCTGTTGGACCTGCCGGGTGGAGCGCCCGGGTCTGTTGGACCTGCCGGGTGGAGCGCCCGGGTCTGTTGGACCTGCCGGGTGGAGCGCCCGGGTCTGTTGGACCTGCCGGGTGGAGCGCCCGGGTCTGTTGGACCTGCCGGGTGGAGCGCCCGGGTCTGTTGGACCTGCTGGGTGGAGCGCCCGGGTCTGATGGACCTGCCGGGTGGAGCGCCCGGGTCTGTTGGACCTGCCGGGTGGAGCGCCCGGGTCTGTTGGACCTGCCGGGTGGAGCGCCCGGGTCTGTGGACCTGCCGGGTGGAGCGCCCGGGTCTGTTGGACCTGCCGGGTGGAGCGCCCGGGTCTGTTGGACCTGCCGGGTGGAGCGCCCGGGTCTGTTGGACCTGCCGGGTGGAGCGCCCGGGTCTGTTGGACCTGCCGGGTGGAGCGCCCGGGTCTGTTGGACCTGCCGGGTGGAGCGCCCGGGTCTGTTGGACCTGCCGGGTGGAGCGCCCGGGTCTGTTGGACCTGCCGGGTGGAGCGCCCGGGTCTGGTGGAGCGCCCGGGTGTGTTGGAGCGCCCGGGTCTGGTGGACCTGCCGGGTGGAGCGCCCGGGTCTGTTGGACCTGCCGGGTGGAGCGCCCGGGTCTGTTGGACCTGCCGGGTGGAGCGCCCGGGTCTGTTGGAGCGGCCGGGTCTGTTGGAGCTGCCGGGTGGAGCGGCCGGGTCTGTTGGAGCTGCCGGGTGGAGCGGCCGGGTCTGTTGGAGCGGCCGGGTCTGTTGGAGCGGCCGGGTGGAGCGGCCGGGTCTGTTGGAGCTGCCGGGTGGAGCGGCCGGGGTCTGTTGGAGCTGCCGGGTGGAGCGGCCGGGTCTGTTGGAGCTGCCGGGTGGAGCGGCCGGGTCTGTTGGAGCTGCCGGGTGGAGCGCCCGGGTCTGTTGGACCTGCCGGGTGGAGCGCCCGGGTCTGTTGGACCTGCCGGGTGGAGCGCCCGGGTCTGTTGGACCTGCCGGGTGGAGCGCCCGGGTCTGTTGGACCTGCCGGGTGGAGCGCCCGGGTCTGTTGGACCTGCCGGGTGGAGCGCCCGGGTCTGTTGGACCTGCCGGGTGGAGCGCCCGGGTCTGTTGGACCTGCCGGGTGGAGCGCCCGGGTCTGTTGGACCTGCCGGGTGGAGCGCCCGGGTCTGTTGGACCTGCCGGGTGGAGCGCCCGGGTCTGTTGGACCTGCCGGGTGGAGCGCCCGGGTCTGTTGGACCTGCCGGGTGGAGCGCCCGGGTCTGTTGGACCTGCCGGGTGGAGCGCCCGGGTCTGTTGGACCTGCCGGGTGGAGCGCCCGGGTCTGTTGGACCTGCCGGGTGGAGCGCCCGGGTCTGTTGGACCTGCCGGGTGGAGCGCCCGGGTCTGTTGGACCTGCCGGGTGGAGCGCCCGGGTCTGTTGGACCTGCCGGGTGGAGCGCCCGGGTCTGTTGGACCTGCCGGGTGGAGCGCCCGGGTCTGTTGGACCTGCCGGGTGGAGCGCCCGGGTCTGTTGGACCTGCCGGGTGGAGCGCCCGGGTCTGTTGGACCTGCCGGGTGGAGCGCCCGGGTCTGTTGGACCTGCCGGGTGGAGCGCCCGGGTCTGTTGGACCTGCCGGGTGGAGCGCCCGGGTCTGTTGGACCTGCCGGGTGGAGCGCCCGGGTCTGTTGGACCTGCCGGGTGGAGCGCCCGGGTCTGTTGGACCTGCCGGGTGGAGCGCCCGGGTCTGTTGGACCTGCCGGGTGGAGCGCCCGGGTCTGTTGGACCTGCCGGGTGGAGCGCCCGGGTCTGTTGGACCTGCCGGGTGGAGCGCCCGGGTCTGTTGGAGCTGCCGGGTTGGAGCGGCCGGGTATGGTGGAGCTGCCGGGTGGAGCGGCCGGGTATGGTGGAGCTGCCGGGTGGAGCGGCCGGGTATGGTGGAGCTGCCGGGTGGAGCGGCCGGGTATGGTGGAGCTGCCGGGTGGAGCGGCCGGGTATGTTGGAGCTGCCGGGTGGAGCGCCCGGGTCTGTTGGAGCTGCCGGGTGGAGCGCCCGGGTCTGTTGGACCTGCCGGGTGGAGCGCCCGGGTCTGTTGGACATGCCGGGTGGAGCGCCCGGGTCTGTTAGACCTGCCGGGTGGAGCGCCCGGGTCTGTTGGAGCGGCCGGGTCTGTTGGAGCGGCCGGGTCTGTTGGAGCTGCCGGGTGGAGCGCCGGGTCTGTTGGAGCTGCCGGGTGGAGCGGCCGGGTCTGTTGGAGCTGCCGGGTGGAGCGGCCGGGTCTGTTGGAGCTGCCGGGTGGAGCGGCCGGGTCTGTTGGAGCGGCCGGGTCTGTTGGAGCGGCCAGGTCTGTTGGAGCGGCCGGGTCTGTTGGAGCGGCCGGGTCTGTTGGAGCGGCCGGGTCTGTTGGAGCTGCCGGGTGGAGCGGCCGGGTCTGTTGGAGCTGCCGGGTGGAGCGGCCGGGTCTGTTGGAGCTGCCGGGTGGAGCGGCCGGGTCTGTTGGAGCTGCCGGGTGGAGCGGCCGGGTCTGTTGGAGCTGCCGGGTGGAGCGGCCGGGTCTGTTGGAGCGGCCGGGTCTGTTGGAGCGGCCGGGTCTGTTGGAGCGGCCGGGTCTGTTGGAGCTGCCGGGTGGAGCGGCCGGGTCTGTTGGAGCTGCCGGGTGGAGCGGCCGGGTCTGTTGGAGCTGCCGGGTGGAGCGGCCGGGTCTGTTGGAGCTGCCGGGTGGAGCGGCCGGGTCTGTTGGACCTGCCGGGTGGAGCGGCCGGGTCTGTTGGACCTGCCGGGTGGAGCGCCCGGGTCTGTTGGACCTGCCGGGTGGAGCGGCCGGGTCTGTTGGACCTGCCGGTTGGAGCGGCCGGGTCTGTTGGACCTGCCGGGTGGAGCGCCCGGGTCTGTTGGACCTGCCGGGTGGAGCGCCCGGGTCTGTTGGACCTGCCGGGTGGAGCGCCCGGGTCTGTTGGACCTGCCGGGTGGAGCGCCCGGGTCTGTTGGACCTGCCGGGTGGAGCGCCCGGGTCTGTTGGACCTGCCGGGTGGAGCGCCCGGGTCTGTTGGACCTGCCGGGTGGAGCGCCCGGGTCTGTTGGACCTGCCGGGTGGAGCGCCCGGGTCTGTTGGACCTGCCGGGTGGAGCGCCCGGGTCTGTTGGACCTGCCGGGTGGAGCGCCCGGGACTGTTGGACCTGCCGGGTGGAGCGCCCGGGTCTGTTGGACCTGCCGGGTGGAGCGCCCGGGTCTGTTGGACCTGCCGGGTGGAGCGCCCGGGTCTGGTGGACCTGCCGGGTGGAGCGCCCGGGTCTGGTGGACCTGCCGGGTGGAGCGCCCGGGTCTGTTGGACCTGCCGGGTGGAGCGCCCGGGTCTGTTGGACCTGCCGGGTGGAGCGCCCGGGTCTGTTGGACCTGCCGGGTGGAGCGCCCGGGTCTGTTGGACCTGCCGGGTGGAGCGCCCGGGTCTGTTGGACCTGCCGGGTGGAGCGCCCGGGTCGGGTGGACCTGCCGGGTGGAGCACCCGGGTCTGTTGGACCTGCCGGGTGGAGCGCCCGGGTCTGGTGGAGCGCCCGGGTGTGTTGGAGCGCCCGGGTCTGGTGGACCTGCCGGGTGGAGCGCCCGGGTCTGGTGGACCTGCCGGGTGGAGCGCCCGGGTCTGTTGGACCTGCCGGGTGGAGCGCCCGGGTCTGTTGGAGCGGCCGGGTCTGTTGGAGCTGCCGGGTGGAGCGGCCGGGTCTGTTGGAGCTGCCGGGTGGAGCGGCCGGGTCTGTTGGAGCGGCCGGGTCTGTTGGAGCGGCCGGGTCTGTTGGAGCTGCCGGGTGGAGCGGCCGGGTCTGTTGGAGCTGCCGGGTGGAGCGGCCGGGTCTGTTGGAGCTGCCGGGTGGAGCGGCCGGGTCTGTTGGAGCTGCCGGGTGGAGCGGCCGGGTCTGTTGGACCTGCCGGGTGGAGCGCCCGGGTCTGTTGGACCTGCCGGGTGGAACGGCCGGGTCTGTTGGACCTGCCGGGTGGAGCGCCCGGGTCTGTTGGACCTGCCGGGTGGAGCGCCCGGGTCTGTTGGACCTGCCGGGTGGAGCGCCCGGGTCTGTTGGACCTGCCGGGTGGAGCGCCCGGGTCTGTTGGACCTGCCGGGTGGAGCGCCCGGGTCTGTTGGACCTGCCGGGTGGAGCGCCCGGGTCTGTTGGACCTGCCGGGTGGAGCGCCCGGGTCTGTTGGACCTGCCGGGTGGAGCGCCCGGGTCTGTTGGACCTGCCGGGTGGAGCGCCCGGGTCTGTTGGACCTGCCGGGTGGAGCGCCCGGGTCTGTTGGACCTGCCGGGTGGAGCGCCCGGGTCTGTTGGACCTGCCGGGTGGAGCGCCCGGGTCTGTTGGACCTGCCGGGTGGAGCGCCCGGGTCTGTTGGACCTGCCGGGTGGAGCGCCCGGGTCTGTTGGACCTGCCGGGTGGAGCGCCCGGGTCTGTTGGACCTGCCGGGTGGAGCGCCCGGGTCTGTTGGACCTGCCGGGTGGAGCGCCCGGGTCTGTTGGACCTGCCGGGTGGAGCGCCCGGGTCTGTTGGACCTGCCGGGTGGAGCGCCCGGGTCTGTTGGACCTGCCGGGTGGAGCGCCCGGGTCTGTTGGACCTGCCGGGTGGAGCGCCCGGGTCTGTTGGACCTGCCGGGTGGAGCGCCCGGGTCTGTTGGACCTGCCGGGTGGAGCGGCCGGGTCTGTTGGACCTGCCGGGTGGAGCGGCCGGGTATGGTGGAGCTGCCGGGTGGAGCGGCCGGGTATGGTGGAGCTGCCGGGTGGAGCGGCCGGGTATGGTGGAGCTGCCGGGTGGAGCGGCCGGGTATGTTGGAGCTGCCGGGTGGAGCGCCCGGGTCTGTTGGACCTGCCGGGTGGAGCGCCCGGGTCTGTTGGACCTGCCGGGTGGAGCGCCCGGGTCTGTTGGACCTGCCGGGTGGAGCGCCCGGGTCTGTTAGACATGCCGGGTGGAGCGCCCGGGTCTGTTAGACCTGCCGGGTGGAGCGCCCGGGTCTGTTGGAGCGGCCGGGTCTGTTGGAGCGGCCGGGTCTGTTGGAGCGGCCGGGTCTGTTGGAGCGGCCGGGTCTGTTGGAGCGGCCGGGTCTGTTGGAGCGGCCGGGTCTGTTGGAGCTGCCGGGTGGAGCGGCCGGGTCTGTTGGAGCGGCCGGGTGGAGCGGCCGGGTCTGTTGGAGCGGCCGGGTGGAGCGGCCGGGTCTGTTGGAGCTGCCGGGTGGAGCGGCCGGGTCTGTTGGAGCTGCCGGGTGGAGCGGCCGGGTCTGTTGGACCTGCCGGGTGGAGCGGCCGGGTCTGTTGGAGCTGCCGGGTGGAGCGCCCGGGTCTGTTGGACCTGCCGGGTGGAGCGCCCGGGTCTGTTGGACCTGCCGGGTGGAGCGCCCGGGACTGTTGGACCTGCCGGGTGGAGCGCCCGGGTCTGTTGGACCTGCCGGGTGGAGCGCCCGGGACTGTTGGACCTGCCGGGTGGAGCGCCCGGGTCTGTTGGACCTGCCGGGTGGAGCGCCCGGGTCTGTTGGACCTGCCGGGTGGAGCGCCCGGGTCTGTTGGACCTGCCGGGTGGAGCGCCCGGGTCTGTTGGACCTGCCGGGTGGAGCGCCCGGGTCTGTTGGACCTGCCGGGTGGAGCGCCCGGGTCTGTTGGACCTGCCGGGTGGAGCGCCCGGGTCTGTTGGACCTGCCGGGTGGAGCGCCCGGGTCTGTTGGACCTGCCGGGTGGAGCGCCCGAGTCTGTTGGACCTGCCGGGTGGAGCGCCCGGGTCTGTTGGACCTGCCGGGTGGAGCGCCCGGGTCTGTTGGACCTGCCGGGTGGAGCGCCCGGGTCTGTTGGACCTGCCGGGTGGAGCGCCCGGGTCTGTTGGACCTGCCGGGTGGAGCGGCCGGGTATGTTGGAGCTGCCGGGTGGAGCGGCCGGGTATGGTGGAGCGGCCGGGTATGGTGGAGCTGCCGGGTGGAGCGGCCGGGTATGGTGGAGCTGCCGGGTGGAGCGGCCGGGTCTGTTGGACCTGCCGGGTGGAGCGCCCGGGTCTGTTAGACCTGCCGGGTGGAGCGCCCGGGTCTGTTAGACATGCCGGGTGGAGCGCCCGGGTCTGTTAGACCTGCCGGGTGGAGCGCCCGGGTCTGTTGGAGCGGCCGGGTCTGTTGGAGCGGCCGGGTCTGTTGGAGCTGCCGGGTGGAGCGGCCGGGTCTGTTGGAGCTGCCGGGTGGAGCGGCCGGGTCTGTTGGAGCTGCCGGGTGGAGCGGCCGGGTCTGTTGGAGCTGCCGGGTGGAGCGGCCGGGTCTGTTGGAGCGGCCGGGTCTGTTGGAGCGGCCGGGTCTGTTGGAGCTGCCGGGTGGAGCGGCCGGGTCTGTTGGAGCTGCCGGGTGGAGCGGCCGGGTCTGTTGGAGCTGCCGGGTGGAGCGGCCGGGTCTGTTGCAGCGGCCGGGTGGAGCGGCCGGGTCTGTTGCAGCGGCCGGGTGGAGCGGCCGGGTCTGTTGGAGCGGCCGGATCTGTTGGAGCGGCCGGATCTGTTGGAGCGGCCGGGTTTGTTGGAGCGGCCGGGTCTGTTGGAGCGGCCGGGTCTGTTGGACCTGCCGGGTGGAGCGGCCGGGTCTGTTGGACCTGCCGGGTGGAGCGGCCGGGTCTGTTGGACCTGCCGGGTGGAGCGCCCGGGTCTGGTGGACCTGCCGGGTGGAGCGCCCGGGTCTGGTGGACCTGCCGGGTGGAGCGCCCGGGTCTGGTGGACCTGCCGGGTGGAGCGCCCGGGTCTGTTGGACCTGCCGGGTGGAGCGCCCGGGTCTGTTGGACCTGCCGGGTGGAGCGCCCGGGTCTGTTGGACCTGCCGGGTGGAGCGCCCGGGTCTGTTGGACCTGCCGGGTGGAGCGCCCGGGTCTGTTGGACCTGCCGGGTGGAGCGCCCGGGTCTGTTGGACCTGCCGGGTGGAGCGCCCGGGTCTGGTGGACCTGCCGGGTGGAGCGCCCGGGTCTGGTGGAGCGCCCGGGTGTGTTGGAGCGGCCGGGTCTGGTGGAGCTGCCGGGTGGAGCGCCCGGGTCTGGTGGAGCTGCCGGGTGGAGCGGCCGGGTCTGGTGGAGCTGCCGGGTGGAGCGGCCGGGTCTGGTGGAGCTGCCGGGTGGAGCGGCCGGGTCTGGTGGAGCGGCCGGGTCTGGTGGAGCGGCCGGGTGGAGCGGCCGGGTCTGGTGGAGCGGCCGGGTGGAGCGGCCGGGTCTGGTGGAGCTGCCGGGTGGAGCGGCCGGGTCTGGTGGAGCTGCCGGGTGGAGCGGCCGGGTCTGGTGGAGCGGCCGGGTCTGGTGGAGCGGCCGGGTCTGGTGGAGCTGCCGGGTGGAGCGGCCGGGTCTGTTGGAGCGGCCGGGTCTGTTGGAGCTGCCGGGTGGAGCGGCCGGGTCTGTTGGAGCTGCCGGGTGGAGCGGCCGGGTCTGTTGGAGCTGCCGGGTGGAGCGGCCGGGTCTGTTGGACCTGCCGGGTGGAGCGGCCGGGTCTGTTGGACCTGCCGGGTGGAGCGGCCGGGTCTGTTGGAGCTGCCGGGTGGAGCGGCCGGGTCTGTTGGAGCTGCCGGGTGGAGCGCCCGGGTCTGGTGGACCTGCCGGGTGGAGCGCCCGGGTCTGGTGGACCTGCCGGGTGGAGCGCCCGGGTCTGGTGGACCTGCCGGGTGGAGCGCCCGGGTCTGTTGGACCTGCCGGGTGGAGCGCACGGGTCTGTTGGACCTGCCGGGTGGAGCGCCCGGGTCTGTTGGACCTGCCGGGTGGAGCGCCCGGGTCTGTTGGACCTGCCGGGTGGAGCGCCCGGGTCTGTTGGACCTGCCGGGTGGAGCGCCCGGGTCTGTTGGACCTGCCGGGTGGAGCGCCCGGGTCTGTTGGACCTGCCGGGTGGAGCGCCCGGGTCTGTTGGACCTGCCGGGTGGAGCGCCCGGGTCTGTTGGACCTGCCGGGTGGAGCGCCCGGGTCTGTTGGACCTGCCGGGTGGAGCGCCCGGGTCTGTTGGACCTGCCGGGTGGAGCGCCCGGGTCTGTTGGACCTGCCGGGTGGAGCGCCCGGGTCTGTTGGACCTGCCGGGTGGAGCGCCCGGGTCTGTTGGACCTGCCGGGTGGAGCGCCCGGGTCTGTTGGACCTGCCGGGTGGAGCGCCCGGGTCTGTTGGACCTGCCGGGTGGAGCGCCCGGGTCTGTTGGACCTGCCGGGTGGAGCGCCCGGGTCTGTTGGACCTGCCGGGTGGAGCGCCCGGGTCTGTTGGACCTGCCGGGTGGAGCGCCCGGGTCTGTTGGACCTGCCGGGTGGAGCGCCCGGGTCTGTTGGACCTGCCGGGTGGAGCGCCCGGGTCTGTTGGACCTGCCGGGTGGAGCGCCCGGGTCTGTTGGACCTGCCGGGTGGAGCGCCCGGGTCTGGTGGACCTGCCGGGTGGAGCGCCCGGGTCTGGTGGACCTGCCGGGTGGAGCGCCCGGGTCTGGTGGACCTGCCGGGTGGAGCGCCCGGGTCTGGTGGAGCGCCCGGGTCTGTTGGACCGGCCGGGTCTGTTGGAGCGGCCGGGTCTTTGGAGCGGCCGGGTCTGTTGGAGCGGCCGGATCTGTTGGAGCGGCCGGGTCTGTTGGAGCGGCCGGGTCTGTTGGAGCGGCCAAGTCTGTTGGAGCGGCCGGGTCTGTTGGAGCTGCCGGGTGGAGCGGCCGGGTCTGGTGGAGCTGCCGGGTGGAGCGGCCGGGTCTGGTGGAGCTGCCGGGTCTGGTGGAGCGGCCGGGTCTGGTGGAGCGGCCGGGTCTGGTGGAGCGGCCGGGTCTGGTGGAGCGGCCGGGTCTGTTGGAGCTGCCGGGTGGAGCGGCCGGGTCTGTTGGAGCGGCCGGGTCTGTTGGAGCTGCCGGGTGGAGCGGCCGGGTCTGTTGGAGCTGCCGGGTGGAGCGGCCGGGTCTGTTGGAGCTGCCGGGTGGAGCGGCCGGGTCTGTTGGACCTGCCGGGTGGAGCGGCCGGGTCTGTTGGACCTGCCGGGTGGAGCGGCCGGGTCTGTTGGACCTGCCGGGTGGAGCGGCCGGGTCTGTTGGAGCTGCCGGGTGGAGCGCCCGGGTCTGTTGGAGCTGCCGGGTGGAGCGGCCGGGTCTGTTGGAGCTGCCGGGTGGAGCGCCCGGGTCTGTTGGAGCGGCCGGGTCTGTTGGAGCTGCCGGGTGGAGCGGCCGGGTCTGTTGGAGCGGCCGGGTGGAGCGGCCGGGTCTGTTGGAGCTGCCGGGTGGAGCGGCCGGGTCTGTTGGACCTGCCGGGTGGAGCGGCCGGGTCTGTTGGACCTGCCGGGTGGAGCGGCCGGGTCTGTTGGAGCTGCCGGGTGGAGCGGCCGGGTCTGTTGGAGCTGCCGGGTGGAGCGGCCGGGTCTGTTGGAGCTGCCGGGTGGAGCGCCCGGGTCTGGTGGACCTGCCGGGTGGAGCGCCCGGGTCTGGTGGACCTGCCGGGTGGAGCGCCCGGGTCTGTTGGACCTGCCGGGTGGAGCGCCCGGGTCTGTTGGACCTGCCGGGTGGAGCGCCCGGGTCTGTTGGACCTGCCGGGTGGAGCGCCCGGGTCTGTTGGACCTGCCGGGTGGAGCGCCCGGGTCTGTTGGACCTGCCGGGTGGAGCGCCCGGGTCTGTTGGACCTGCCGGGTGGAGCGCCCGGGTCTGTTGGACCTGCCGGGTGGAGCGCCCGGGTCTGTTGGACCTGCCGGGTGGAGCGCCCGGGTCTGTTGGACCTGCCGGGTGGAGCGCCCGGGTCTGTTGGACCTGCCGGGTGGAGCGCCCGGGTCTGTTGGACCTGCCGGGTGGAGCGCCCGGGTCTGTTGGACCTGCCGGGTGGAGCGCCCGGGTCTGTTGGACCTGCCGGGTGGAGCGCCCGGGTCTGTTGGACCTGCCGGGTGGAGCGCCCGGGTCTGTTGGACCTGCCGGGTGGAGCGCCCGGGTCTGTTGGACCTGCCGGGTGGAGCGCCCGGGTCTGTTGGACCTGCCGGGTGGAGCGCCCGGGTCTGTTGGACCTGCCGGGTGGAGCGCCCGGGTCTGTTGGACCTGCCGGGTGGAGCGCCCGGGTCTGGTGGACCTGCCGGGTGGAGCGCCCGGGTCTGGTGGACCTGCCGGGTGGAGCGCCCGGGTCTGGTGGACCTGCCGGGTGGAGCGCCCGGGTCTGGTGGAGCGCCCGGGTCTGGTGGAGCGCCCGGGTCTGTTGGACCGGCCGGGTCTGTTGGAGCGGCCGGGTCTTTGGAGCGGCCGGGTCTGTTGGAGCGGCCGGATCTGTTGGAGCGGCCGGATCTGTTGGAGCGGCCGGATCTGTTGGAGCGGCCGGATCTGTTGGAGCGGCCGGGTCTGTTGGAGCGGCCGGGTCTGTTGGAGCGGCCGGGTGGAGCGGCCGGGTCTGGTGGAGCTGCCGGGTGGAGCGGCCGGGTCTGGTGGAGCTGCCGGGTCTGGTGGAGCGGCCGGGTCTGGTGGAGCGGCCGGGTCTGGTGGAGCGGCCGGGTCTGGTGGAGCGGCCGGGTCTGGTGGAGCGGCCGGGTCTGGTGGAGCGGCCGGGTCTGGTGGAGCTGCCGGGTGGAGCGGCCGGGTCTGTTGGAGCGGCCGGGTCTGTTGGAGCTGCCGGGTGGAGCGGCCGGGTCTGTTGGAGCTGCCGGGTGGAGCGGCCGGGTCTGTTGGAGCTGCCGGGTGGAGCGGCCGGGTCTGTTGGACCTGCCGGGTGGAGCGGCCGGGTCTGTTGGAGCTGCCGGGTGGAGCGGCCGGGTCTGTTGGAGCTGCCGGGTGGAGCGGCCGGGTCTGTTGGAGCTGCCGGGTGGAGCGCCCGGGTCTGTTGGAGCTGCCGGGTGGAGCGCCCGGGTCTGTTGGAGCTGCCGGGTGGAGCGCCCGGGTCTGGTGGACCTGCCGGGTGGAGCGCCCGGGTCTGGTGGACCTGCCGGGTGGAGCGCCCGGGTCTGGTGGACCTGCCGGGTGGAGCGCCCGGGTCTGTTGGACCTGCCGGGTGGAGCGCCCGGGTCTGTTGGACCTGCCGGGTGGAGCGCCCGGGTCTGTTGGACCTGCCGGGTGGAGCGCCCGGGTCTGTTGGACCTGCCGGGTGGAGCGCCCGGGTCTGTTGGACCTGCCGGGTGGAGCGCCCGGGTCTGTTGGACCTGCCGGGTGGAGCGCCCGGGTCTGGTGGAGCGCCCGGGTCTGTTGGAGCGGCCGGGTCTTTGGAGCGGCCGGGTCTGTTGGAGCGGCCGGATCTGTTGGAGCGGCCGGGTCTGTTGGAGCGGCCGGGTCTGTTGGAGCGGCCAAGTCTGTTGGAGCGGCCGGGTCTGTTGGAGCTGCCGGGTGGAGCGGCCGGGTCTGGTGGAGCTGCCGGGTGGAGCGGCCGGGTCTGGTGGAGCTGCCGGGTGGAGCGGCCGGGTCTGGTGGAGCTGCCGGGTGGAGCGGCCGGGTCTGGTGGAGCGGCCGGGTCTGTTGGAGCTGCCGGGTGGAGCGGCCGGGTCTGGTGGAGCTGCCGGGTGGAGCGCCCGGGTCTGTTGGACCTGCCGGGTGGAGCGCCCGGGTCTGTTGGACCTGCCGGGTGGAGCGCCCGGGTCTGTTGGACCTGCCGGGTGGAGCGCCCGGGTCTGTTGGACCTGCCGGGTGGAGCGCCCGGGTCTGTTGGACCTGCCGGGTGGAGCGCCCGGGTCTGTTGGACCTGCCGGGTGGAGCGCCCGGGTCTGTTGGACCTGCCGGGTGGAGCGCCCGGGTCTGTTGGACCTGCCGGGTGGAGCGCCCGGGTCTGTTGGACCTGCCGGGTGGAGCGCCCGGGTCTGTTGGACCTGCCGGGTGGAGCGCCCGGGTCTGTTGGACCTGCCGGGTGGAGCGCCCGGGTCTGTTGGACCTGCCGGGTGGAGCGCCCGGGTCTGTTGGACCTGCCGGGTGGAGCGCCCGGGTCTGGTGGACCTGCCGGGTGGAGCGCCCGGGTCTGGTGGACCTGCCGGGTGGAGCGCCCGGGTCTGGTGGACCTGCCGGGTGGAGCGCCCGGGTCTGGTGGACCTGCCGGGTGGAGCGCCCGGGTCTGGTGGAGCGCCCGGGTCTGTTGGACCGGCCGGGTCTGTTGGAGCGGCCGGGTCTTTGGAGCGGCCGGGTCTGTTGGAGCGGCCGGATCTGTTGGAGCGGCCGGGTCTGTTGGAGCGGCCGGGTCTGTTGGAGCGGCCAAGTCTGTTGGAGCGGCCGGGTCTGTTGGAGCTGCCGGGTGGAGCGGCCGGGTCTGGTGGAGCTGCCGGGTGGAGCGGCCGGGTCTGGTGGAGCTGCCGGGTCTGGTGGAGCGGCCGGGTCTGGTGGAGCGGCCGGGTCTGGTGGAGCGGCCGGGTCTGGTGGAGCGGCCGGGTCGGGTGGAGCGGCCGGGTCTGTTGGAGCGGCCGGGTCTGTTGGAGCTGCCGGGTGGAGCGGCCGGGTCTGTTGGAGCTGCCGGGTGGAGCGGCCGGGTCTGTTGGAGCTGCCGGGTGGAGCGGCCGGGTCTGTTGGAGCTGCCGGGTGGAGCGGCCGGGTCTGTTGGACCTGCCGGGTGGAGCGCCCGGGTCGGGTGGAGCGCCCGGGTCTGGTGGACCTGCCGGGTGGAGCGCCCGGGTCTGGTGGACCTGCCGGGTGGAGCGCCCGGGTCTGGTGGACCTGCCGGGTGGAGCGCCCGGGTCTGGTGGACCTGCCGGGTGGAGCGCCCGGGTCTGGTGGACCTGCCGGGTGGAGCGCCCGGGTCTGGTGGACCTGCCGGGTGGAGCGCCCGGGTCTGGTGGAGCGCCCGGGTCTGTTGGACCGGCCGGGTCTGTTGGAGCGCCCGGGTCTGTTGGACCGGCCGGGTCTGTTGGAGCGCCCGGGTCTGTTGGACCGGCCGGGTCTGTTGGAGCGGCCGGATCTGTTGGAGCGGCCGGGTCTGTTGGAGCGGCCAAGTCTGTTGGAGCGGCCGGGTCTGTTGGAGCGGCCAAGTCTGTTGGAGCGGCCGGGTGGAGCGGCCGGGTCTGTTGGAGCTGCCGGGTGGAGCGGCCGGGTCTGTTGGAGCGGCCGGGTCTGTTGGAGCGGCCGGATCTGTTGGAGCGGCCGGGTCTGTTGGAGCGGCCGGGTCTGTTGGAGCTGCCGGGTGGAGCGCCCGGGTCTGTTGGATCTGCCGGGTGGAGCGCCCGGGTCTGTTGGACCTGCCGGGTGGAGCGCCCGGGTCTGTTGGACCTGCCGGGTGGAGCGCCCGGGTCTGTTGGACCTGCCGGGTGGAGCGCCCGGGTCTGTTGGACCTGCCGGGTGGAGCGCCCGGGTCTGTTGGACCTGCCGGGTGGAGCGCCCGGGTCTGTTGGACCTGCCGGGTGGAGCGCCCGGGTCTGTTGGACCTGCCGGGTGGAGCGCCCGGGTCTGTTGGACCTGCCGGGTGGAGCGCCCGGGTCTGTTGGACCTGCCGGGTGGAGCGCCCGGGTCTGTTGGACCTGCCGGGTGGAGCGCCCGGGTCTGTTGGACCTGCCGGGTGGAGCGCCCGGGTCTGTTGGACCTGCCGGGTGGAGCGCCCGGGTCTGTTGGACCTGCCGGGTGGAGCGCCCGGGTCTGTTGGACCTGCCGGGTGGAGCGCCCGGGTCTGTTAGACCTGCCGGGTGGAGCGCCCGGGTCTGTTAGACCTGCCGGGTGGAGCGCCCGGGTCTGTTAGACCTGCCGGGTGGAGCGCCCGGGTCTGTTAGACCTGCCGGGTGGAGCGCCCGGGTCTGTTAGACCTGCCGGGTCTGTTGGAGCGGCCGGGTCTGTTGGAGCGGCCGGGTCTGTTGGAGCGGCCGGGTCTGTTGGAGCGGCCGGGTCTGTTGGAGCTGCCGGGTGGAGCGGCCGGGTCTGTTGGAGCTGCCGGGTGGAGCGGCCGGGTCTGTTGGAGCTGCCGGGTGGAGCGGCCGGGTCTGTTGGAGCTGCCGGGTGGAGCGGCCGGGTCTGTTGGAGCTGCCGGGTGGAGCGGCCGGGTCTGTTGGAGCGGCCGGGTCTGTTGGAGCGGCCGGGTCTGTTGGACCGGCCGGGTCTGTTGGACCGGCCGGGTCTGTTGGACCGGCCGGGTCTGTTGGACCGGCCGGGTGGAGCGGCCGGGTCTGTTGGAGCTGCCGGGTGGAGCGGCCGGGTCTGTTGGAGCGGCCGGATCTGTTGGAGCGGCCGGGTCTGTTGGAGCGGCCGGGTCTGTTGGACCTGCCGGGTGGAGCGCCCGGGTCTGTTGGACCTGCCGGGTGGAGCGCCCGGGTCTGGTGGACCTGCCGGGTGGAGCGCCCGGGTCTGGTGGACCTGCCGGGTGGAGCGCCCGGGTCTGGTGGACCTGCCGGGTGGAGCGCCCGGGTCTGGTGGACCTGCCGGGTGGAGCGCCCGGGTCTGTTGGACCTGCCGGGTGGAGCGCCCGGGTCTGTTGGACCTGCCGGGTGGAGCGCCCGGGTCTGTTGGACCTGCCGGGTGGAGCGCCCGGGTCTGGTGGACCTGCCGGGTGGAGCGCCCGGGTCTGGTGGAGCGCCCGGGTGTGTTGGAGCGCCCGGGTGTGTTGGAGCGGCCGGGTCTGGTGGAGCTGCCGGGTGGAGCGCCCGGGTCTGGTGGAGCTGCCGGGTGGAGCGCCCGGGTCTGGTGGAGCTGCCGGGTGGAGCGCCCGGGTCTGGTGGAGCTGCCGGGTGGAGCGCCCGGGTCTGGTGGAGCGGCCTGGTGGAGCGGCCGGGTCTGGTGGAGCGGCCGGGTCTGGTGGAGCGGCTGGGTGGAGCGGCCGGGTCTGGTGGAGCTGCCGGGTGGAGCGGCCGGGTCTGGTGGAGCTGCCGGGTGGAGCGGCCGGGTCTGGTGGAGCTGCCGGGTGGAGCGGCCGGGTCTGGTGGAGCTGCCGGGTGGAGCGGCCGGGTCTGGTGGAGCGGCCGGGTCTGGTGGAGCGGCCGGGTCTGGTGGAGCGGCCGGGTCTGGTGGAGCGGCCGGGTCTGTTGGAGCGGCCGGGTCTGTTGGACCTGCCGGGTGGAGCGCCCGGGTCTGTTGGACCTGCCGGGTGGAGCGCCCGGGTCTGTTGGACCTGCCGGGTGGAGCGCCCGGGTCTGTTGGACCTGCCGGGTGGAGCGCCCGGGTCTGTTGGACCTGCCGGGTGGAGCGCCCGGGTCTGTTGGACCTGCCGGGTGGAGCGCCCGGGTCTGTTGGACCTGCCGGGTGGAGCGCCCGGGTCTGTTGGACCTGCCGGGTGGAGCGCCCGGGTCTGTTGGACCTGCCGGGTGGAGCGCCCGGGTCTGTTGGACCTGCCGGGTGGAGCGCCCGGGTCTGTTGGACCTGCCGGGTGGAGCGCCCGGGTCTGTTGGACCTGCCGGGTGGAGCGCCCGGGTCTGTTGGACCTGCCGGGTGGAGCGCCCGGGTCTGGTGGACCTGCCGGGTGGAGCGCCCGGGTCTGGTGGAGCGCCCGGGTCTGTTGGACCGGCCGGGTCTGTTGGAGCGGCCGGGTCTTTGGAGCGGCCGGGTCTGTTGGAGCGGCCGTATCTGTTGGAGCGGCCGGGTCTGTTGGAGCGGCCGTATCTGTTGGAGCGGCCGGGTCTGTTGGAGCGGCCAAGTCTGTTGGAGTGGCCGGGTCTGTTGGAGCGGCCGGGTGGAGCGGCCGGGTCTGTTGGAGCTGCCGGGTGGAGCGGCCGGGTCTGTTGGAGCGGCCGGGTCTGTTGGAGCGGCCGGGTCTGTTGGAGCGGCCGGATCTGTTGGAGCGGCCGGGTCTGTTGGAGCGGCCGGGTCTGTTGGAGCGGCCGGGTCTGTTGGAGCTGCCGGGTGGAGCGCCCGGGTCTGTTGGATCTGCCGGGTGGAGCGCCCGGGTCTGTTGGACCTGCCGGGTGGAGCGGCCGGGTCTGTTGGACCTGCCGGGTCTGTTGGAGCGGCCGGGTCTGTTGGAGCGGCCGGGTCTGTTGGAGCGGCCGGGTCTGTTGGAGCGGCCGGGTGGAGCGGCCGGGTCGGGTGGAGCGGCCGGGTCGGGTGGAGCGGCCGGGTCGGGTGGAGCGGCCGGGTCGGGTGGAGCAGCCGGGTATGTTGGAGCGGCCGGGTATGTTGGAGCTGCCGGGTGGAGCGGCCGGGTATGTTGGAGCTGCCGGGTGGAGCGGCCGGGTATGTTGGAGCTGCCGGGTGGAGCGGCCGGGTATGTTGGAGCTGCCGGGTGGAGCGGCCGGGTCTGTTGGAGCTGCCGGGTGGAGCGGCCGGGTCTGTTGGAGCGGCCGGGTCTGTTGGAGCTGCCGGGTGGAGCGGCCGGGTCTGTTGGAGCTGCCGGGTGGAGCGGCCGGGTCTGTTGGAGCTGCCGGGTGGAGCGGCCGGGTCTGTTGGACCTGCCGGGTGGAGCGGCCGGGTCTGTTGGACCTGCCGGGTGGAGCGGCCGGGTCTGTTGGACCTGCCGGGTGGAGCGGCCGGGTCTGTTGGAGCTGCCGGGTGGAGCGCCCGGGTCTGTTGGAGCTGCCGGGTGGAGCGGCCGGGTCTGTTGGAGCGGCCGGGTGGAGCGGCCGGGTCTGTTGGAGCGGCCGGGTCTGTTGGAGCTGCCGGGTGGAGCGGCCGGGTCTGTTGGAGCTGCCGGGTGGAGCGGCCGGGTCTGTTGGAGCTGCCGGGTGGAGCGGCCGGGTCTGTTGGACCTGCCGGGTGGAGCGGCCGGGTCTGTTGGACCTGCCGGGTGGAGCGGCCGGGTCTGTTGGACCTGCCGGGTGGAGCGGCCGGGTCTGTTGGAGCTGCCGGGTCTGGTGGACCTGCCGGGTGGAGCGCCCGGGTCTGGTGGACCTGCCGGGTGGAGCGCCCGGGTCTGGTGGACCTGCCGGGTGGAGCGCCCGGGTCTGTTGGACCTGCCGGGTGGAGCGCCCGGGTCTGTTGGACCTGCCGGGTGGAGCGCCCGGGTCTGTTGGACCTGCCGGGTGGAGCGCCCGGGTCTGTTGGACCTGCCGGGTGGAGCGCCCGGGTCTGTTGGACCTGCCGGGTGGAGCGCCCGGGTCTGTTGGACCTGCCGGGTGGAGCGCCCGGGTCTGTTGGACCTGCCGGGTGGAGCGCCCGGGTCTGTTGGACCTGCCGGGTGGAGCGCCCGGGTCTGTTGGACCTGCCGGGTGGAGCGCCCGGGTCTGTTGGACCTGCCGGGTGGAGCGCCCGGGTCTGTTGGACCTGCCGGGTGGAGCGCCCGGGTCTGTTGGACCTGCCGGGTGGAGCGCCCGGGTCTGTTGGACCTGCCGGGTGGAGCGCCCGGGTCTGTTGGACCTGCCGGGTGGAGCGCCCGGGTCTGTTGGACCTGCCGGGTGGAGCGCCCGGGTCTGTTGGACCTGCCGGGTGGAGCGCCCGGGTCTGTTGGACCTGCCGGGTGGAGCGCCCGGGTCTGTTGGACCTGCCGGGTGGAGCGCCCGGGTCTGTTGGACCTGCCGGGTGGAGCGCCCGGGTCTGGTGGACCTGCCGGGTGGAGCGCCCGGGTCTGGTGGACCTGCCGGGTGGAGCGCCCGGGTCTGGTGGACCTGCCGGGTGGAGCGCCCGGGTCTGGTGGACCTGCCGGGTGGAGCGCCCGGGTCTGGTGGAGCGCCCGGGTCTGTTGGACCGGCCGGGTCTGTTGGAGCGGCCGGGTCTTTGGAGCGGCCGGGTCTGTTGGAGCGGCCGGATCTGTTGGAGCGGCCGGGTCTGTTGGAGCGGCCGGGTCTGTTGGAGCGGCCAAGTCTGTTGGAGCGGCCGGGTCTGTTGGAGCTGCCGGGTGGAGCGGCCGGGTCTGGTGGAGCTGCCGGGTGGAGCGGCCGGGTCTGGTGGAGCTGCCGGGTCTGGTGGAGCGGCCGGGTCTGGTGGAGCGGCCGGGTCTGGTGGAGCGGCCGGGTCTGGTGGAGCGGCCGGGTCTGGTGGAGCGGCCGGGTCTGGTGGAGCGGCCGGGTCTGTTGGAGCTGCCGGGTGGAGCGGCCGGGTCTGTTGGAGCGGCCGGGTCTGTTGGAGCGGCCGGGTGGAGCGGCCGGGTCTGTTGGAGCTGCCGGGTGGAGCGGCCGGGTCTGTTGGAGCTGCCGGGTGGAGCGGCCGGGTCTGTTGGACCTGCCGGGTGGAGCGGCCGGGTCTGTTGGAGCTGCCGGGTGGAGCGGCCGGGTCTGTTGGAGCTGCCGGGTGGAGCGGCCGGGTCTGTTGGAGCTGCCGGGTGGAGCGCCCGGGTCTGTTGGAGCTGCCGGGTGGAGCGCCCGGGTCTGTTGGAGCTGCCGGGTGGAGCGCCCGGGTCTGTTGGAGCTGCCGGGTGGAGCGCCCGGGTCTGGTGGACCTGCCGGGTGGAGCGCCCGGGTCTGTTGGACCTGCCGGGTGGAGCGCCCGGGTCTGTTGGACCTGCCGGGTGGAGCGCCCGGGTCTGTTGGACCTGCCGGGTGGAGCGCCCGGGTCTGTTGGACCTGCCGGGTGGAGCGCCCGGGTCTGTTGGACCTGCCGGGTGGAGCGCCCGGGTCTGTTGGACCTGCCGGGTGGAGCGCCCGGGTCTGTTGGACCTGCCGGGTGGAGCGCCCGGGTCTGTTGGACCTGCCGGGTGGAGCGCCCGGGTCTGTTGGACCTGCCGGGTGGAGCGCCCGGGTCTGTTGGAGCGGCCGGGTCTTTGGAGCGGCCGGGTCTGTTGGAGCGGCCGGATCTGTTGGAGCGGCCGGGTCTGTTGGAGCGGCCGGGTCTGTTGGAGCGGCCAAGTCTGTTGGAGCGGCCGGGTCTGTTGGAGCTGCCGGGTGGAGCGGCCGGGTCTGGTGGAGCTGCCGGGTGGAGCGGCCGGGTCTGGTGGAGCTGCCGGGTGGAGCGGCCGGGTCTGGTGGAGCTGCCGGGTGGAGCGGCCGGGTCTGGTGGAGCTGCCGGGTGGAGCGGCCGGGTCTGTTGGAGCGGCCGGGTCTGTTGGAGCTGCCGGGTGGAGCGCCCGGGTCTGTTGGAGCTGCCGGGTGGAGCGCCCGGGTCTGTTGGACCTGCCGGGTGGAGCGCCCGGGTCTGTTGGACCTGCCGGGTGGAGCGCCCGGGTCTGTTGGACCTGCCGGGTGGAGCGCCCGGGTCTGTTGGACCTGCCGGGTGGAGCGCCCGGGTCTGTTGGACCTGCCGGGTGGAGCGCCCGGGTCTGTTGGACCTGCCGGGTGGAGCGCCCGGGTCTGTTGGACCTGCCGGGTGGAGCGCCCGGGTCTGTTGGACCTGCCGGGTGGAGCGCCCGGGTCTGTTGGACCTGCCGGGTGGAGCGCCCGGGTCTGTTGGACCTGCCGGGTGGAGCGCCCGGGTCTGTTGGACCTGCCGGGTGGAGCGCCCGGGTCTGGTGGACCTGCCGGGTGGAGCGCCCGGGTCTGGTGGACCTGCCGGGTGGAGCGCCCGGGTCTGGTGGACCTGCCGGGTGGAGCGCCCGGGTCTGGTGGAGCGCCCGGGTCTGGTGGACCGGCCGGGTCTGTTGGAGCGGCCGGGTCTTTGGAGCGGCCGGGTCTGTTGGAGCGGCCGGATCTGTTGGAGCGGCCGGGTCTGTTGGAGCGGCCGGGTCTGTTGGAGCGGCCAAGTCTGTTGGAGCGGCCGGGTCTGTTGGAGCTGCCGGGTGGAGCGGCCGGGTCTGGTGGAGCTGCCGGGTGGAGCGGCCGGGTCTGGTGGAGCTGCCGGGTCTGGTGGAGCGGCCGGGTCTGGTGGAGCGGCCGGGTCTGGTGGAGCGGCCGGGTCTGGTGGAGCGGCCGGGTCTGGTGGAGCGGCCGGGTCTGTTGGAGCTGCCGGGTGGAGCGGCCGGGTCTGTTGGAGCGGCCGGGTCTGTTGGAGCTGCCGGGTGGAGCGGCCGGGTCTGTTGGAGCTGCCGGGTGGAGCGGCCGGGTCTGTTGGAGCTGCCGGGTGGAGCGGCCGGGTCTGTTGGACCTGCCGGGTGGAGCGCCCGGGTCGGGTGGAGCGCCCGGGTCTGGTGGACCTGCCGGGTGGAGCGCCCGGGTCTGGTGGACCTGCCGGGTGGAGCGCCCGGGTCTGGTGGACCTGCCGGGTGGAGCGCCCGGGTCTGGTGGACCTGCCGGGTGGAGCGCCCGGGTCTGGTGGACCTGCCGGGTGGAGCGCCCGGGTCTGGTGGAGCGCCCGGGTCTGTTGGACCGGCCGGGTCTGTTGGAGCGGCCGGGTCTTTGGAGCGGCCGGGTCTGTTGGAGCGGCCGGATCTGTTGGAGCGGCCGGGTCTGTTGGAGCGGCCAAGTCTGTTGGAGCGGCCGGGTCTGTTGGAGCGGCCGGGTCTGTTGGAGCGGCCGGGTGGAGCGGCCGGGTCTGTTGGAGCTGCCGGGTGGAGCGGCCGGGTCTGTTGGAGCGGCCGGGTCTGTTGGAGCGGCCGGGTCTGTTGGAGCGGCCGGGTCTGTTGGAGCGGCCGGGTCTGTTGGAGCGGCCGGGTCTGTTGGAGCTGCCGGGTGGAGCGCCCGGGTCTGTTGGATCTGCCGGGTGGAGCGCCCGGGTCTGTTGGACCTGCCGGGTGGAGCGCCCGGGTCTGTTGGACCTGCCGGGTGGAGCGCCCGGGTCTGTTGGACCTGCCGGGTGGAGCGCCCGGGTCTGTTGGACCTGCCGGGTGGAGCGCCCGGGTCTGTTGGACCTGCCGGGTGGAGCGCCCGGGTCTGTTGGACCTGCCGGGTGGAGCGCCCGGGTCTGTTGGACCTGCCGGGTGGAGCGCCCGGGTCTGTTGGACCTGCCGGGTGGAGCGCCCGGTTCTGTTGGACCTGCCGGGTGGAGCGCCCGGGTCTGTTGGACCTGCCGGGTGGAGCGCCCGGGTCTGTTGGACCTGCCGGGTGGAGCGCCCGGGTCTGTTGGACCTGCCGGGTGGAGCGCCCGGGTCTGTTGGACCTGCCGGGTGGAGCGCCCGGGTCTGTTGGACCTGCCGGGTGGAGCGCCCGGGTCTGTTGGACCTGCCGGGTGGAGCGCCCGGGTCTGTTAGACCTGCCGGGTGGAGCGCCCGGGTCTGTTAGACCTGCCGGGTGGAGCGCCCGGGTCTGTTAGACCTGCCGGGTGGAGCGCCCGGGTCTGTTAGACCTGCCGGGTGGAGCGCCCGGGTCTGTTGGAGCGGCCGGGTCTGTTGGAGCGGCCGGGTCTGTTGGAGCGGCCGGGTCTGTTGGAGCGGCCGGGTCTGTTGGAGCGGCCGGGTCTGTTGGAGCGGCCGGGTCTGTTGGAGCTGCCGGGTGGAGCGGCCGGGTCTGTTGGAGCTGCCGGGTGGAGCGGCCGGGTCTGTTGGAGCTGCCGGGTGGAGCGGCCGGGTCTGTTGGAGCTGCCGGGTGGAGCGGCCGGGTCTGTTGGAGCTGCCGGGTGGAGCGGCCGGGTCTGTTGGAGCGGCCGGGTCTGTTGGACCGGCCGGGTCTGTTGGACCGGCCGGGTCTGTTGGACCGGCCGGGTCTGTTGGAGCGGCCGGGTCTGTTGGAGCGGCCGGGTGGAGCGGCCGGGTCTGTTGGAGCGGCCGGGTGGAGCGGCCGGGTCTGTTGGAGCGGCCGGGTGGAGCGGCCGGGTCTGTTGGAGCGGCCGGGTGGAGCGGCCGGGTCTGTTGGAGCGGCCGGATCTGTTGGAGCGGCCGGGTCTGTTGGAGCGGCCGGGTCTGTTGGACCTGCCGGGTGGAGCGCCCGGGTCTGTTGGACCTGCCGGGTGGAGCGCCCGGGTCTGGTGGACCTGCCGGGTGGAGCGCCCGGGTCTGGTGGACCTGCCGGGTGGAGCGCCCGGGTCTGGTGGACCTGCCGGGTGGAGCGCCCGGGTCTGTTGGACCTGCCGGGTGGAGCGCCCGGGTCTGTTGGACCTGCCGGGTGGAGCGCCCGGGTCTGTTGGACCTGCCGGGTGGAGCGCCCGGGTCTGTTGGACCTGCCGGGTGGAGCGCCCGGGTCTGTTGGACCTGCCGGGTGGAGCGCCCGGGTCTGGTGGACCTGCCGGGTGGAGCGCCCGGGTCTGGTGGAGCGCCCGGGTGTGTTGGAGCGCCCGGGTGTGTTGGAGCGGCCGGGTCTGGTGGAGCTGCCGGGTGGAGCGCCCGGGTCTGGTGGAGCTGCCGGGTGGAGCGCCCGGGTCTGGTGGAGCTGCCGGGTGGAGCGCCCGGGTCTGGTGGAGCTGCCGGGTGGAGCGCCCGGGTCTGGTGGAGCGGCCGGGTGGAGCGGCCGGGTCTGGTGGAGCGGCCGGGTCTGGTGGAGCGGCCGGGTCTGGTGGAGCGGCCGGGTCTGGTGGAGCGGCCGGGTCTGGTGGAGCGGCTGGGTGGAGCGGCCGGGTCTGGTGGAGCTGCCGGGTGGAGCGCCCGGGTCTGTTGGACCTGCCGGGTGGAGCGCCCGGGTCTGTTGGACCTGCCGGGTGGAGCGCCCGGGTCTGTTGGACCTGCCGGGTGGAGCGCCCGGGTCTGTTGGACCTGCCGGGTGGAGCGCCCGGGTCTGGTGGACCTGCCGGGTGGAGCGCCCGGGTCTGGTGGAGCGCCCGGGTCTGTTGGACCGGCCGGGTCTGTTGGAGCGGCCGGGTCTTTGGAGCGGCCGGGTCTGTTGGAGCGGCCGTATCTGTTGGAGCGGCCGGGTCTGTTGGAGCGGCCGTATCTGTTGGAGCGGCCGGGTCTGTTGGAGCGGCCAAGTCTGTTGGAGTGGCCGGGTCTGTTGGAGCGGCCGGGTGGAGCGGCCGGGTCTGTTGGAGCTGCCGGGTGGAGCGGCCGGGTCTGTTGGAGCGGCCGGGTCTGTTGGAGCGGCCGGGTCTGTTGGAGCGGCCGGATCTGTTGGAGCGGCCGGGTCTGTTGGAGCGGCCGGGTCTGTTGGAGCGGCCGGGTCTGTTGGAGCTGCCGGGTGGAGCGCCCGGGTCTGTTGGATCTGCCGGGTGGAGCGCCCGGGTCTGTTGGACCTGCCGGGTGGAGCGGCCGGGTCTGTTGGACCTGCCGGGTCTGTTGGAGCGGCCGGGTCTGTTGGAGCGGCCGGGTCTGTTGGAGCGGCCGGGTCTGTTGGAGCGGCCGGGTGGAGCGGCCGGGTCGGGTGGAGCGGCCGGGTCGGGTGGAGCGGCCGGGTCGGGTGGAGCGGCCGGGTCGGGTGGAGCGGCCGGGTATGTTGGAGCGGCCGGGTATGTTGGAGCTGCCGGGTGGAGCGGCCGGGTATGTTGGAGCTGCCGGGTGGAGCGGCCGGGTATGTTGGAGCTGCCGGGTGGAGCGGCCGGGTATGTTGGAGCTGCCGGGTGGAGCGGCCGGGTCTGTTGGAGCTGCCGGGTGGAGCGGCCGGGTCTGTTGGAGCGGCCGGGTCTGTTGGAGCTGCCGGGTGGAGCGGCCGGGTCTGTTGGAGCTGCCGGGTGGAGCGGCCGGGTCTGTTGGAGCTGCCGGGTGGAGCGGCCGGGTCTGTTGGACCTGCCGGGTGGAGCGGCCGGGTCTGTTGGACCTGCCGGGTGGAGCGGCCGGGTCTGTTGGAGCTGCCGGGTGGAGCGCCCGGGTCTGTTGGAGCTGCCGGGTGGAGCGGCCGGGTCTGTTGGAGCGGCCGGGTGGAGCGGCCGGGTCTGTTGGAGCGGCCGGGTCTGTTGGAGCTGCCGGGTGGAGCGGCCGGGTCTGTTGGAGCTGCCGGGTGGAGCGGCCGGGTCTGTTGGAGCTGCCGGGTGGAGCGGCCGGGTCTGTTGGACCTGCCGGGTGGAGCGGCCGGGTCTGTTGGACCTGCCGGGTGGAGCGGCCGGGTCTGTTGGACCTGCCGGGTGGAGCGGCCGGGTCTGTTGGAGCTGCCGGGTCTGGTGGACCTGCCGGGTGGAGCGCCCGGGTCTGGTGGACCTGCCGGGTGGAGCGCCCGGGTCTGGTGGACCTGCCGGGTGGAGCGCCCGGGTCTGTTGGACCTGCCGGGTGGAGCGCCCGGGTCTGTTGGACCTGCCGGGTGGAGCGCCCGGGTCTGTTGGACCTGCCGGGTGGAGCGCCCGGGTCTGTTGGACCTGCCGGGTGGAGCGCCCGGGTCTGTTGGACCTGCCGGGTGGAGCGCCCGGGTCTGTTGGACCTGCCGGGTGGAGCGCCCGGGTCTGTTGGACCTGCCGGGTGGAGCGCCCGGGTCTGTTGGACCTGCCGGGTGGAGCGCCCGGGTCTGTTGGACCTGCCGGGTGGAGCGCCCGGGTCTGTTGGACCTGCCGGGTGGAGCGCCCGGGTCTGTTGGACCTGCCGGGTGGAGCGCCCGGGTCTGTTGGACCTGCCGGGTGGAGCGCCCGGGTCTGTTGGACCTGCCGGGTGGAGCGCCCGGGTCTGTTGGACCTGCCGGGTGGAGCGCCCGGGTCTGTTGGACCTGCCGGGTGGAGCGCCCGGGTCTGTTGGACCTGCCGGGTGGAGCGCCCGGGTCTGTTGGACCTGCCGGGTGGAGCGCCCGGGTCTGTTGGACCTGCCGGGTGGAGCGCCCGGGTCTGTTGGACCTGCCGGGTGGAGCGCCCGGGTCTGTTGGACCTGCCGGGTGGAGCGCCCGGGTCTGGTGGACCTGCCGGGTGGAGCGCCCGGGTCTGGTGGACCTGCCGGGTGGAGCGCCCGGGTCTGGTGGACCTGCCGGGTGGAGCGCCCGGGTCTGGTGGACCTGCCGGGTGGAGCGCCCGGGTCTGGTGGAGCGCCCGGGTCTGTTGGACCGGCCGGGTCTGTTGGAGCGGCCGGGTCTTTGGAGCGGCCGGGTCTGTTGGAGCGGCCGGATCTGTTGGAGCGGCCGGGTCTGTTGGAGCGGCCGGGTCTGTTGGAGCGGCCAAGTCTGTTGGAGCGGCCGGGTCTGTTGGAGCTGCCGGGTGGAGCGGCCGGGTCTGGTGGAGCTGCCGGGTGGAGCGGCCGGGTCTGGTGGAGCTGCCGGGTCTGGTGGAGCGGCCGGGTCTGGTGGAGCGGCCGGGTCTGGTGGAGCGGCCGGGTCTGGTGGAGCGGCCGGGTCTGGTGGAGCGGCCGGGTCTGGTGGAGCGGCCGGGTCTGTTGGAGCTGCCGGGTGGAGCGGCCGGGTCTGTTGGAGCGGCCGGGTCTGTTGGAGCGGCCGGGTGGAGCGGCCGGGTCTGTTGGAGCTGCCGGGTGGAGCGGCCGGGTCTGTTGGAGCTGCCGGGTGGAGCGGCCGGGTCTGTTGGACCTGCCGGGTGGAGCGGCCGGGTCTGTTGGAGCTGCCGGGTGGAGCGGCCGGGTCTGTTGGAGCTGCCGGGTGGAGCGGCCGGGTCTGTTGGAGCTGCCGGGTGGAGCGCCCGGGTCTGTTGGAGCTGCCGGGTGGAGCGCCCGGGTCTGTTGGAGCTGCCGGGTGGAGCGCCCGGGTCTGTTGGAGCTGCCGGGTGGAGCGCCCGGGTCTGGTGGACCTGCCGGGTGGAGCGCCCGGGTCTGTTGGACCTGCCGGGTGGAGCGCCCGGGTCTGTTGGACCTGCCGGGTGGAGCGCCCGGGTCTGTTGGACCTGCCGGGTGGAGCGCCCGGGTCTGTTGGACCTGCCGGGTGGAGCGCCCGGGTCTGTTGGACCTGCCGGGTGGAGCGCCCGGGTCTGTTGGACCTGCCGGGTGGAGCGCCCGGGTCTGTTGGACCTGCCGGGTGGAGCGCCCGGGTCTGTTGGACCTGCCGGGTGGAGCGCCCGGGTCTGTTGGACCTGCCGGGTGGAGCGCCCGGGTCTGTTGGAGCGGCCGGGTCTTTGGAGCGGCCGGGTCTGTTGGAGCGGCCGGATCTGTTGGAGCGGCCGGGTCTGTTGGAGCGGCCGGGTCTGTTGGAGCGGCCAAGTCTGTTGGAGCGGCCGGGTCTGTTGGAGCTGCCGGGTGGAGCGGCCGGGTCTGGTGGAGCTGCCGGGTGGAGCGGCCGGGTCTGGTGGAGCTGCCGGGTGGAGCGGCCGGGTCTGGTGGAGCTGCCGGGTGGAGCGGCCGGGTCTGGTGGAGCTGCCGGGTGGAGCGGCCGGGTCTGTTGGAGCGGCCGGGTCTGTTGGAGCTGCCGGGTGGAGCGCCCGGGTCTGTTGGAGCTGCCGGGTGGAGCGCCCGGGTCTGTTGGACCTGCCGGGTGGAGCGCCCGGGTCTGTTGGACCTGCCGGGTGGAGCGCCCGGGTCTGTTGGACCTGCCGGGTGGAGCGCCCGGGTCTGTTGGACCTGCCGGGTGGAGCGCCCGGGTCTGTTGGACCTGCCGGGTGGAGCGCCCGGGTCTGTTGGACCTGCCGGGTGGAGCGCCCGGGTCTGTTGGACCTGCCGGGTGGAGCGCCCGGGTCTGTTGGACCTGCCGGGTGGAGCGCCCGGGTCTGTTGGACCTGCCGGGTGGAGCGCCCGGGTCTGTTGGACCTGCCGGGTGGAGCGCCCGGGTCTGTTGGACCTGCCGGGTGGAGCGCCCGGGTCTGGTGGACCTGCCGGGTGGAGCGCCCGGGTCTGGTGGACCTGCCGGGTGGAGCGCCCGGGTCTGGTGGACCTGCCGGGTGGAGCGCCCGGGTCTGGTGGAGCGCCCGGGTCTGGTGGACCGGCCGGGTCTGTTGGAGCGGCCGGGTCTTTGGAGCGGCCGGGTCTGTTGGAGCGGCCGGATCTGTTGGAGCGGCCGGGTCTGTTGGAGCGGCCGGGTCTGTTGGAGCGGCCAAGTCTGTTGGAGCGGCCGGGTCTGTTGGAGCTGCCGGGTGGAGCGGCCGGGTCTGGTGGAGCTGCCGGGTGGAGCGGCCGGGTCTGGTGGAGCTGCCGGGTCTGGTGGAGCGGCCGGGTCTGGTGGAGCGGCCGGGTCTGGTGGAGCGGCCGGGTCTGGTGGAGCGGCCGGGTCTGGTGGAGCGGCCGGGTCTGTTGGAGCTGCCGGGTGGAGCGGCCGGGTCTGTTGGAGCGGCCGGGTCTGTTGGAGCTGCCGGGTGGAGCGGCCGGGTCTGTTGGAGCTGCCGGGTGGAGCGGCCGGGTCTGTTGGAGCTGCCGGGTGGAGCGGCCGGGTCTGTTGGACCTGCCGGGTGGAGCGCCCGGGTCGGGTGGAGCGCCCGGGTCTGGTGGACCTGCCGGGTGGAGCGCCCGGGTCTGGTGGACCTGCCGGGTGGAGCGCCCGGGTCTGGTGGACCTGCCGGGTGGAGCGCCCGGGTCTGGTGGACCTGCCGGGTGGAGCGCCCGGGTCTGGTGGACCTGCCGGGTGGAGCGCCCGGGTCTGGTGGAGCGCCCGGGTCTGTTGGACCGGCCGGGTCTGTTGGAGCGGCCGGGTCTTTGGAGCGGCCGGGTCTGTTGGAGCGGCCGGATCTGTTGGAGCGGCCGGGTCTGTTGGAGCGGCCAAGTCTGTTGGAGCGGCCGGGTCTGTTGGAGCGGCCGGGTCTGTTGGAGCGGCCGGGTGGAGCGGCCGGGTCTGTTGGAGCTGCCGGGTGGAGCGGCCGGGTCTGTTGGAGCGGCCGGGTCTGTTGGAGCGGCCGGGTCTGTTGGAGCGGCCGGGTCTGTTGGAGCGGCCGGGTCTGTTGGAGCGGCCGGGTCTGTTGGAGCTGCCGGGTGGAGCGCCCGGGTCTGTTGGATCTGCCGGGTGGAGCGCCCGGGTCTGTTGGACCTGCCGGGTGGAGCGCCCGGGTCTGTTGGACCTGCCGGGTGGAGCGCCCGGGTCTGTTGGACCTGCCGGGTGGAGCGCCCGGGTCTGTTGGACCTGCCGGGTGGAGCGCCCGGGTCTGTTGGACCTGCCGGGTGGAGCGCCCGGGTCTGTTGGACCTGCCGGGTGGAGCGCCCGGGTCTGTTGGACCTGCCGGGTGGAGCGCCCGGGTCTGTTGGACCTGCCGGGTGGAGCGCCCGGTTCTGTTGGACCTGCCGGGTGGAGCGCCCGGGTCTGTTGGACCTGCCGGGTGGAGCGCCCGGGTCTGTTGGACCTGCCGGGTGGAGCGCCCGGGTCTGTTGGACCTGCCGGGTGGAGCGCCCGGGTCTGTTGGACCTGCCGGGTGGAGCGCCCGGGTCTGTTGGACCTGCCGGGTGGAGCGCCCGGGTCTGTTGGACCTGCCGGGTGGAGCGCCCGGGTCTGTTAGACCTGCCGGGTGGAGCGCCCGGGTCTGTTAGACCTGCCGGGTGGAGCGCCCGGGTCTGTTAGACCTGCCGGGTGGAGCGCCCGGGTCTGTTGGAGCGGCCGGGTCTGTTGGAGCGGCCGGGTCTGTTGGAGCGGCCGGGTCTGTTGGAGCGGCCGGGTCTGTTGGAGCGGCCGGGTCTGTTGGAGCGGCCGGGTCTGTTGGAGCTGCCGGGTGGAGCGGCCGGGTCTGGTGGAGCTGCCGGGTGGAGCGGCCGGGTCTGGTGGAGCTGCCGGGTGGAGCGGCCGGGTCTGGTGGAGCTGCCGGGTGGAGCGGCCGGGTCTGGTGGAGCGGCCGGGTCTGGTGGAGCGGCCGGGTGGAGCGGCCGGGTCTGGTGGAGCGGCCGGGTGGAGCGGCCGGGTCTGGTGGAGCTGCCGGGTGGAGCGGCCGGGTCTGGTGGAGCTGCCGGGTGGAGCGGCCGGGTCTGGTGGAGCGGCCGGGTCTGGTGGAGCGGCCGGGTCTGGTGGAGCTGCCGGGTGGAGCGGCCGGGTCTGTTGGAGCGGCCGGGTCTGTTGGAGCTGCCGGGTGGAGCGGCCGGGTCTGTTGGAGCTGCCGGGTGGAGCGGCCGGGTCTGTTGGAGCTGCGGGTGGAGCGGCCGGGTCTGTTGGACCTGCCGGGTGGAGCGGCCGGGTCTGTTGGACCTGCCGGGTGGAGCGGCCGGGTCTGTTGGAGCTGCCGGGTGGAGCGGCCGGGTCTGTTGGAGCTGCCGGGTGGAGCGCCCGGGTCTGGTGGACCTGCCGGGTGGAGCGCCCGGGTCTGGTGGACCTGCCGGGTGGAGCGCCCGGGTCTGGTGGACCTGCCGGGTGGAGCGCCCGGGTCTGGTGGACCTGCCGGGTGGAGCGCACGGGTCTGTTGGACCTGCCGGGTGGAGCGCCCGGGTCTGTTGGACCTGCCGGGTGGAGCGCCCGGGTCTGTTGGACCTGCCGGGTGGAGCGCCCGGGTCTGTTGGACCTGCCGGGTGGAGCGCCCGGGTCTGTTGGACCTGCCGGGTGGAGCGCCCGGGTCTGTTGGACCTGCCGGGTGGAGCGCCCGGGTCTGTTGGACCTGCCGGGTGGAGCGCCCGGGTCTGTTGGACCTGCCGGGTGGAGCGCCCGGGTCTGTTGGACCTGCCGGGTGGAGCGCCCGGGTCTGTTGGACCTGCCGGGTGGAGCGCCCGGGTCTGTTGGACCTGCCGGGTGGAGCGCCCGGGTCTGTTGGACCTGCCGGGTGGAGCGCCCGGGTCTGTTGGACCTGCCGGGTGGAGCGCCCGGGTCTGTTGGACCTGCCGGGTGGAGCGCCCGGGTCTGTTGGACCTGCCGGGTGGAGCGCCCGGGTCTGTTGGACCTGCCGGGTGGAGCGCCCGGGTCTGTTGGACCTGCCGGGTGGAGCGCCCGGGTCTGTTGGACCTGCCGGGTGGAGCGCCCGGGTCTGTTGGACCTGCCGGGTGGAGCGCCCGGGTCTGTTGGACCTGCCGGGTGGAGCGCCCGGGTCTGTTGGACCTGCCGGGTGGAGCGCCCGGGTCTGTTGGACCTGCCGGGTGGAGCGCCCGGGTCTGGTGGACCTGCCGGGTGGAGCGCCCGGGTCTGGTGGACCTGCCGGGTGGAGCGCCCGGGTCTGGTGGACCTGCCGGGTGGAGCGCCCGGGTCTGGTGGAGCGCCCGGGTCTGTTGGACCGGCCGGGTCTGTTGGAGCGGCCGGGTCTTTGGAGCGGCCGGGTCTGTTGGAGCGGCCGGATCTGTTGGAGCGGCCGGGTCTGTTGGAGCGGCCGGGTCTGTTGGAGCGGCCAAGTCTGTTGGAGCGGCCGGGTCTGTTGGAGCTGCCGGTGGAGCGGCCGGGTCTGGTGGAGCTGCCGGGTGGAGCGGCCGGGTCTGGTGGAGCTGCCGGGTCTGGTGGAGCGGCCGGGTCTGGTGGAGCGGCCGGGTCTGGTGGAGCGGCCGGGTCTGGTGGAGCGGCCGGGTCTGTTGGAGCTGCCGGGTGGAGCGGCCGGGTCTGTTGGAGCGGCCGGGTCTGTTGGAGCTGCCGGGTGGAGCGGCCGGGTCTGTTGGAGCTGCCGGGTGGAGCGGCCGGGTCTGTTGGAGCTGCCGGGTGGAGCGGCCGGGTCTGTTGGACCTGCCGGGTGGAGCGGCCGGGTCTGTTGGACCTGCCGGGTGGAGCGGCCGGGTCTGTTGGACCTGCCGGGTGGAGCGGCCGGGTCTGTTGGAGCTGCCGGGTGGAGCGCCCGGGTCTGTTGGAGCTGCCGGGTGGAGCGGCCGGGTCTGTTGGAGCTGCCGGGTGGAGCGCCCGGGTCTGTTGGAGCGGCCGGGTCTGTTGGAGCTGCCGGGTGGAGCGGCCGGGTCTGTTGGAGCGGCCGGGTGGAGCGGCCGGGTCTGTTGGAGCTGCCGGGTGGAGCGGCCGGGTCTGTTGGACCTGCCGGGTGGAGCGGCCGGGTCTGTTGGACCTGCCGGGTGGAGCGGCCGGGTCTGTTGGAGCTGCCGGGTGGAGCGGCCGGGTCTGTTGGAGCTGCCGGGTGGAGCGGCCGGGTCTGTTGGAGCTGCCGGGTGGAGCGCCCGGGTCTGGTGGACCTGCCGGGTGGAGCGCCCGGGTCTGTTGGACCTGCCGGGTGGAGCGCCCGGGTCTGTTGGACCTGCCGGGTGGAGCGCCCGGGTCTGTTGGACCTGCCGGGTGGAGCGCCCGGGTCTGTTGGACCTGCCGGGTGGAGCGCCCGGGTCTGTTGGACCTGCCGGGTGGAGCGCCCGGGTCTGTTGGACCTGCCGGGTGGAGCGCCCGGGTCTGTTGGACCTGCCGGGTGGAGCGCCCGGGTCTGTTGGACCTGCCGGGTGGAGCGCCCGGGTCTGTTGGACCTGCCGGGTGGAGCGCCCGGGTCTGTTGGACCTGCCGGGTGGAGCGCCCGGGTCTGTTGGACCTGCCGGGTGGAGCGCCCGGGTCTGTTGGACCTGCCGGGTGGAGCGCCCGGGTCTGTTGGACCTGCCGGGTGGAGCGCCCGGGTCTGTTGGACCTGCCGGGTGGAGCGCCCGGGTCTGTTGGACCTGCCGGGTGGAGCGCCCGGGTCTGTTGGACCTGCCGGGTGGAGCGCCCGGGTCTGTTGGACCTGCCGGGTGGAGCGCCCGGGTCTGTTGGACCTGCCGGGTGGAGCGCCCGGGTCTGTTGGACCTGCCGGGTGGAGCGCCCGGGTCTGTTGGACCTGCCGGGTGGAGCGCCCGGGTCTGGTGGACCTGCCGGGTGGAGCGCCCGGGTCTGGTGGACCTGCCGGGTGGAGCGCCCGGGTCTGGTGGACCTGCCGGGTGGATCTCTCCGGGTCTGGTGGAGCGCGCCGGGTCCTGGTGGCGCGCCCGGGGGGTCCTGTTGGACCCGCCGGGTCTGTTGGGGGTCTTTGGAGCGGCCGGGTCTGTTGGAGCGGCCGGATCTGTTGGAGCGGCCGGATCTGTTGGAGCGGCCGGATCTGTTGGAGCGGCCGGATCTGTTGGAGCGGCCGGGTCTGTTGGAGCGGCCGGGTCTGTTGGAGCGGCCGGGTGGAGCGGCCGGGTCTGGTGGAGCTGCCGGGTGGAGCGGCCGGGTCTGGTGGAGCTGCCGGGTCTGGTGGAGCGGCCGGGTCTGGTGGAGCGGCCGGGTCTGGTGGAGCGGCCGGGTCTGGTGGAGCGGCCGGGTCTGGTGGAGCGGCCGGGTCTGGTGGAGCGGCCGGGTCTGGTGGAGCTGCCGGGTGGAGCGGCCGGGTCTGTTGGAGCGGCCGGGTCTGTTGGAGCTGCCGGGTGGAGCGGCCGGGTCTGTTGGAGCTGCCGGGTGGAGCGGCCGGGTCTGTTGGAGCTGCCGGGTGGAGCGGCCGGGTCTGTTGGACCTGCCGGGTGGAGCGGCCGGGTCTGTTGGAGCTGCCGGGTGGAGCGGCCGGGTCTGTTGGAGCTGCCGGGTGGAGCGGCCGGGTCTGTTGGAGCTGCCGGGTGGAGCGCCCGGGTCTGTTGGAGCTGCCGGGTGGAGCGCCCGGGTCTGTTGGAGCTGCCGGGTGGAGCGCCCGGGTCTGGTGGACCTGCCGGGTGGAGCGCCCGGGTCTGGTGGACCTGCCGGGTGGAGCGCCCGGGTCTGGTGGACCTGCCGGGTGGAGCGCCCGGGTCTGTTGGACCTGCCGGGTGGAGCGCCCGGGTCTGTTGGACCTGCCGGGTGGAGCGCCCGGGTCTGTTGGACCTGCCGGGTGGAGCGCCCGGGTCTGTTGGACCTGCCGGGTGGAGCGCCCGGGTCTGTTGGACCTGCCGGGTGGAGCGCCCGGGTCTGTTGGACCTGCCGGGTGGAGCGCCCGGGTCTGGTGGAGCGCCCGGGTCTGTTGGAGCGGCCGGGTCTTTGGAGCGGCCGGGTCTGTTGGAGCGGCCGGATCTGTTGGAGCGGCCGGGTCTGTTGGAGCGGCCGGGTCTGTTGGAGCGGCCAAGTCTGTTGGAGCGGCCGGGTCTGTTGGAGCTGCCGGGTGGAGCGGCCGGGTCTGGTGGAGCTGCCGGGTGGAGCGGCCGGGTCTGGTGGAGCTGCCGGGTGGAGCGGCCGGGTCTGGTGGAGCTGCCGGGTGGAGCGGCCGGGTCTGGTGGAGCGGCCGGGTCTGTTGGAGCTGCCGGGTGGAGCGGCCGGGTCTGGTGGAGCTGCCGGGTGGAGCGCCCGGGTCTGTTGGACCTGCCGGGTGGAGCGCCCGGGTCTGTTGGACCTGCCGGGTGGAGCGCCCGGGTCTGTTGGACCTGCCGGGTGGAGCGCCCGGGTCTGTTGGACCTGCCGGGTGGAGCGCCCGGGTCTGTTGGACCTGCCGGGTGGAGCGCCCGGGTCTGTTGGACCTGCCGGGTGGAGCGCCCGGGTCTGTTGGACCTGCCGGGTGGAGCGCCCGGGTCTGTTGGACCTGCCGGGTGGAGCGCCCGGGTCTGTTGGACCTGCCGGGTGGAGCGCCCGGGTCTGTTGGACCTGCCGGGTGGAGCGCCCGGGTCTGTTGGACCTGCCGGGTGGAGCGCCCGGGTCTGTTGGACCTGCCGGGTGGAGCGCCCGGGTCTGGTGGACCTGCCGGGTGGAGCGCCCGGGTCTGGTGGACCTGCCGGGTGGAGCGCCCGGGTCTGGTGGACCTGCCGGGTGGAGCGCCCGGGTCTGGTGGACCTGCCGGGTGGAGCGCCCGGGTCTGGTGGAGCGCCCGGGTCTGTTGGACCGGCCGGGTCTGTTGGAGCGGCCGGGTCTTTGGAGCGGCCGGGTCTGTTGGAGCGGCCGGATCTGTTGGAGCGGCCGGGTCTGTTGGAGCGGCCGGGTCTGTTGGAGCGGCCAAGTCTGTTGGAGCGGCCGGGTCTGTTGGAGCTGCCGGGTGGAGCGGCCGGGTCTGGTGGAGCTGCCGGGTGGAGCGGCCGGGTCTGGTGGAGCTGCCGGGTCTGGTGGAGCGGCCGGGTCTGGTGGAGCGGCCGGGTCTGGTGGAGCGGCCGGGTCTGGTGGAGCGGCCGGGTCTGGTGGAGCGGCCGGGTCTGTTGGAGCTGCCGGGTGGAGCGGCCGGGTCTGTTGGAGCGGCCGGGTCTGTTGGAGCTGCCGGGTGGAGCGGCCGGGTCTGTTGGAGCTGCCGGGTGGAGCGGCCGGGTCTGTTGGAGCTGCCGGGTGGAGCGGCCGGGTCTGTTGGAGCTGCCGGGTGGAGCGGCCGGGTCTGTTGGACCTGCCGGGTGGAGCGCCCGGGTCGGGTGGAGCGCCCGGGTCTGGTGGACCTGCCGGGTGGAGCGCCCGGGTCTGGTGGACCTGCCGGGTGGAGCGCCCGGGTCTGGTGGACCTGCCGGGTGGAGCGCCCGGGTCTGGTGGACCTGCCGGGTGGAGCGCCCGGGTCTGGTGGACCTGCCGGGTGGAGCGCCCGGGTCTGGTGGACCTGCCGGGTGGAGCGCCCGGGTCTGGTGGAGCGCCCGGGTCTGTTGGACCGGCCGGGTCTGTTGGAGCGCCCGGGTCTGTTGGACCGGCCGGGTCTGTTGGAGCGCCCGGGTCTGTTGGACCGGCCGGGTCTGTTGGAGCGGCCGGATCTGTTGGAGCGGCCGGGTCTGTTGGAGCGGCCAAGTCTGTTGGAGCGGCCGGGTCTGTTGGAGCGGCCAAGTCTGTTGGAGCGGCCGGGTGGAGCGGCCGGGTCTGTTGGAGCTGCCGGGTGGAGCGGCCGGGTCTGTTGGAGCGGCCGGGTCTGTTGGAGCGGCCGGATCTGTTGGAGCGGCCGGGTCTGTTGGAGCGGCCGGGTCTGTTGGAGCTGCCGGGTGGAGCGCCCGGGTCTGTTGGATCTGCCGGGTGGAGCGCCCGGGTCTGTTGGACCTGCCGGGTGGAGCGCCCGGGTCTGTTGGACCTGCCGGGTGGAGCGCCCGGGTCTGTTGGACCTGCCGGGTGGAGCGCCCGGGTCTGTTGGACCTGCCGGGTGGAGCGCCCGGGTCTGTTGGACCTGCCGGGTGGAGCGCCCGGGTCTGTTGGACCTGCCGGGTGGAGCGCCCGGGTCTGTTGGACCTGCCGGGTGGAGCGCCCGGGTCTGTTGGACCTGCCGGGTGGAGCGCCCGGGTCTGTTGGACCTGCCGGGTGGAGCGCCCGGGTCTGTTGGACCTGCCGGGTGGAGCGCCCGGGTCTGTTGGACCTGCCGGGTGGAGCGCCCGGGTCTGTTGGACCTGCCGGGTGGAGCGCCCGGGTCTGTTGGACCTGCCGGGTGGAGCGCCCGGGTCTGTTGGACCTGCCGGGTGGAGCGCCCGGGTCTGTTAGACCTGCCGGGTGGAGCGCCCGGGTCTGTTAGACCTGCCGGGTGGAGCGCCCGGGTCTGTTAGACCTGCCGGGTGGAGCGCCCGGGTCTGTTAGACCTGCCGGGTGGAGCGCCCGGGTCTGTTAGACCTGCCGGGTCTGTTGGAGCGGCCGGGTCTGTTGGAGCGGCCGGGTCTGTTGGAGCGGCCGGGTCTGTTGGAGCGGCCGGGTCTGTTGGAGCTGCCGGGTGGAGCGGCCGGGTCTGTTGGAGCTGCCGGGTGGAGCGGCCGGGTCTGTTGGAGCTGCCGGGTGGAGCGGCCGGGTCTGTTGGAGCTGCCGGGTGGAGCGGCCGGGTCTGTTGGAGCTGCCGGGTGGAGCGGCCGGGTCTGTTGGAGCGGCCGGGTCTGTTGGAGCGGCCGGGTCTGTTGGACCGGCCGGGTCTGTTGGACCGGCCGGGTCTGTTGGACCGGCCGGGTCTGTTGGACCGGCCGGGTGGAGCGGCCGGGTCTGTTGGAGCTGCCGGGTGGAGCGGCCGGGTCTGTTGGAGCGGCCGGATCTGTTGGAGCGGCCGGGTCTGTTGGAGCGGCCGGGTCTGTTGGACCTGCCGGGTGGAGCGCCCGGGTCTGTTGGACCTGCCGGGTGGAGCGCCCGGGTCTGGTGGACCTGCCGGGTGGAGCGCCCGGGTCTGGTGGACCTGCCGGGTGGAGCGCCCGGGTCTGGTGGACCTGCCGGGTGGAGCGCCCGGGTCTGGTGGACCTGCCGGGTGGAGCGCCCGGGTCTGTTGGACCTGCCGGGTGGAGCGCCCGGGTCTGTTGGACCTGCCGGGTGGAGCGCCCGGGTCTGTTGGACCTGCCGGGTGGAGCGCCCGGGTCTGGTGGACCTGCCGGGTGGAGCGCCCGGGTCTGGTGGAGCGCCCGGGTGTGTTGGAGCGCCCGGGTGTGTTGGAGCGGCCGGGTCTGGTGGAGCTGCCGGGTGGAGCGCCCGGGTCTGGTGGAGCTGCCGGGTGGAGCGCCCGGGTCTGGTGGAGCTGCCGGGTGGAGCGCCCGGGTCTGGTGGAGCTGCCGGGTGGAGCGCCCGGGTCTGGTGGAGCGGCCTGGTGGAGCGGCCGGGTCTGGTGGAGCGGCCGGGTCTGGTGGAGCGGCTGGGTGGAGCGGCCGGGTCTGGTGGAGCTGCCGGGTGGAGCGGCCGGGTCTGGTGGAGCTGCCGGGTGGAGCGGCCGGGTCTGGTGGAGCTGCCGGGTGGAGCGGCCGGGTCTGGTGGAGCTGCCGGGTGGAGCGGCCGGGTCTGGTGGAGCGGCCGGGTCTGGTGGAGCGGCCGGGTCTGGTGGAGCGGCCGGGTCTGGTGGAGCGGCCGGGTCTGTTGGAGCGGCCGGGTCTGTTGGACCTGCCGGGTGGAGCGCCCGGGTCTGTTGGACCTGCCGGGTGGAGCGCCCGGGTCTGTTGGACCTGCCGGGTGGAGCGCCCGGGTCTGTTGGACCTGCCGGGTGGAGCGCCCGGGTCTGTTGGACCTGCCGGGTGGAGCGCCCGGGTCTGTTGGACCTGCCGGGTGGAGCGCCCGGGTCTGTTGGACCTGCCGGGTGGAGCGCCCGGGTCTGTTGGACCTGCCGGGTGGAGCGCCCGGGTCTGTTGGACCTGCCGGGTGGAGCGCCCGGGTCTGTTGGACCTGCCGGGTGGAGCGCCCGGGTCTGTTGGACCTGCCGGGTGGAGCGCCCGGGTCTGTTGGACCTGCCGGGTGGAGCGCCCGGGTCTGTTGGACCTGCCGGGTGGAGCGCCCGGGTCTGGTGGACCTGCCGGGTGGAGCGCCCGGGTCTGGTGGAGCGCCCGGGTCTGTTGGACCGGCCGGGTCTGTTGGAGCGGCCGGGTCTTTGGAGCGGCCGGGTCTGTTGGAGCGGCCGTATCTGTTGGAGCGGCCGGGTCTGTTGGAGCGGCCGTATCTGTTGGAGCGGCCGGGTCTGTTGGAGCGGCCAAGTCTGTTGGAGTGGCCGGGTCTGTTGGAGCGGCCGGGTGGAGCGGCCGGGTCTGTTGGAGCTGCCGGGTGGAGCGGCCGGGTCTGTTGGAGCGGCCGGGTCTGTTGGAGCGGCCGGGTCTGTTGGAGCGGCCGGATCTGTTGGAGCGGCCGGGTCTGTTGGAGCGGCCGGGTCTGTTGGAGCGGCCGGGTCTGTTGGAGCTGCCGGGTGGAGCGCCCGGGTCTGTTGGATCTGCCGGGTGGAGCGCCCGGGTCTGTTGGACCTGCCGGGTGGAGCGGCCGGGTCTGTTGGACCTGCCGGGTCTGTTGGAGCGGCCGGGTCTGTTGGAGCGGCCGGGTCTGTTGGAGCGGCCGGGTCTGTTGGAGCGGCCGGGTGGAGCGGCCGGGTCGGGTGGAGCGGCCGGGTCGGGTGGAGCGGCCGGGTCGGGTGGAGCGGCCGGGTCGGGTGGAGCGGCCGGGTATGTTGGAGCGGCCGGGTATGTTGGAGCTGCCGGGTGGAGCGGCCGGGTATGTTGGAGCTGCCGGGTGGAGCGGCCGGGTATGTTGGAGCTGCCGGGTGGAGCGGCCGGGTATGTTGGAGCTGCCGGGTGGAGCGGCCGGGTCTGTTGGAGCTGCCGGGTGGAGCGGCCGGGTCTGTTGGAGCGGCCGGGTCTGTTGGAGCTGCCGGGTGGAGCGGCCGGGTCTGTTGGAGCTGCCGGGTGGAGCGGCCGGGTCTGTTGGAGCTGCCGGGTGGAGCGGCCGGGTCTGTTGGACCTGCCGGGTGGAGCGGCCGGGTCTGTTGGACCTGCCGGGTGGAGCGGCCGGGTCTGTTGGACCTGCCGGGTGGAGCGGCCGGGTCTGTTGGAGCTGCCGGGTGGAGCGCCCGGGTCTGTTGGAGCTGCCGGGTGGAGCGGCCGGGTCTGTTGGAGCGGCCGGGTGGAGCGGCCGGGTCTGTTGGAGCGGCCGGGTCTGTTGGAGCTGCCGGGTGGAGCGGCCGGGTCTGTTGGAGCTGCCGGGTGGAGCGGCCGGGTCTGTTGGAGCTGCCGGGTGGAGCGGCCGGGTCTGTTGGACCTGCCGGGTGGAGCGGCCGGGTCTGTTGGACCTGCCGGGTGGAGCGGCCGGGTCTGTTGGACCTGCCGGGTGGAGCGGCCGGGTCTGTTGGAGCTGCCGGGTCTGGTGGACCTGCCGGGTGGAGCGCCCGGGTCTGGTGGACCTGCCGGGTGGAGCGCCCGGGTCTGGTGGACCTGCCGGGTGGAGCGCCCGGGTCTGTTGGACCTGCCGGGTGGAGCGCCCGGGTCTGTTGGACCTGCCGGGTGGAGCGCCCGGGTCTGTTGGACCTGCCGGGTGGAGCGCCCGGGTCTGTTGGACCTGCCGGGTGGAGCGCCCGGGTCTGTTGGACCTGCCGGGTGGAGCGCCCGGGTCTGTTGGACCTGCCGGGTGGAGCGCCCGGGTCTGTTGGACCTGCCGGGTGGAGCGCCCGGGTCTGTTGGACCTGCCGGGTGGAGCGCCCGGGTCTGTTGGACCTGCCGGGTGGAGCGCCCGGGTCTGTTGGACCTGCCGGGTGGAGCGCCCGGGTCTGTTGGACCTGCCGGGTGGAGCGCCCGGGTCTGTTGGACCTGCCGGGTGGAGCGCCCGGGTCTGTTGGACCTGCCGGGTGGAGCGCCCGGGTCTGTTGGACCTGCCGGGTGGAGCGCCCGGGTCTGTTGGACCTGCCGGGTGGAGCGCCCGGGTCTGTTGGACCTGCCGGGTGGAGCGCCCGGGTCTGTTGGACCTGCCGGGTGGAGCGCCCGGGTCTGTTGGACCTGCCGGGTGGAGCGCCCGGGTCTGTTGGACCTGCCGGGTGGAGCGCCCGGGTCTGTTGGACCTGCCGGGTGGAGCGCCCGGGTCTGGTGGACCTGCCGGGTGGAGCGCCCGGGTCTGGTGGACCTGCCGGGTGGAGCGCCCGGGTCTGGTGGACCTGCCGGGTGGAGCGCCCGGGTCTGGTGGACCTGCCGGGTGGAGCGCCCGGGTCTGGTGGAGCGCCCGGGTCTGTTGGACCGGCCGGGTCTGTTGGAGCGGCCGGGTCTTTGGAGCGGCCGGGTCTGTTGGAGCGGCCGGATCTGTTGGAGCGGCCGGGTCTGTTGGAGCGGCCGGGTCTGTTGGAGCGGCCAAGTCTGTTGGAGCGGCCGGGTCTGTTGGAGCTGCCGGGTGGAGCGGCCGGGTCTGGTGGAGCTGCCGGGTGGAGCGGCCGGGTCTGGTGGAGCTGCCGGGTCTGGTGGAGCGGCCGGGTCTGGTGGAGCGGCCGGGTCTGGTGGAGCGGCCGGGTCTGGTGGAGCGGCCGGGTCTGGTGGAGCGGCCGGGTCTGGTGGAGCGGCCGGGTCTGTTGGAGCTGCCGGGTGGAGCGGCCGGGTCTGTTGGAGCGGCCGGGTCTGTTGGAGCGGCCGGGTGGAGCGGCCGGGTCTGTTGGAGCTGCCGGGTGGAGCGGCCGGGTCTGTTGGAGCTGCCGGGTGGAGCGGCCGGGTCTGTTGGACCTGCCGGGTGGAGCGGCCGGGTCTGTTGGAGCTGCCGGGTGGAGCGGCCGGGTCTGTTGGAGCTGCCGGGTGGAGCGGCCGGGTCTGTTGGAGCTGCCGGGTGGAGCGCCCGGGTCTGTTGGAGCTGCCGGGTGGAGCGCCCGGGTCTGTTGGAGCTGCCGGGTGGAGCGCCCGGGTCTGTTGGAGCTGCCGGGTGGAGCGCCCGGGTCTGGTGGACCTGCCGGGTGGAGCGCCCGGGTCTGTTGGACCTGCCGGGTGGAGCGCCCGGGTCTGTTGGACCTGCCGGGTGGAGCGCCCGGGTCTGTTGGACCTGCCGGGTGGAGCGCCCGGGTCTGTTGGACCTGCCGGGTGGAGCGCCCGGGTCTGTTGGACCTGCCGGGTGGAGCGCCCGGGTCTGTTGGACCTGCCGGGTGGAGCGCCCGGGTCTGTTGGACCTGCCGGGTGGAGCGCCCGGGTCTGTTGGACCTGCCGGGTGGAGCGCCCGGGTCTGTTGGACCTGCCGGGTGGAGCGCCCGGGTCTGTTGGACCTGCCGGGTGGAGCGCCCGGGTCTGTTGGAGCGGCCGGGTCTTTGGAGCGGCCGGGTCTGTTGGAGCGGCCGGATCTGTTGGAGCGGCCGGGTCTGTTGGAGCGGCCGGGTCTGTTGGAGCGGCCAAGTCTGTTGGAGCGGCCGGGTCTGTTGGAGCTGCCGGGTGGAGCGGCCGGGTCTGGTGGAGCTGCCGGGTGGAGCGGCCGGGTCTGGTGGAGCTGCCGGGTGGAGCGGCCGGGTCTGGTGGAGCTGCCGGGTGGAGCGGCCGGGTCTGGTGGAGCTGCCGGGTGGAGCGGCCGGGTCTGTTGGAGCGGCCGGGTCTGTTGGAGCTGCCGGGTGGAGCGCCCGGGTCTGTTGGAGCTGCCGGGTGGAGCGCCCGGGTCTGTTGGACCTGCCGGGTGGAGCGCCCGGGTCTGTTGGACCTGCCGGGTGGAGCGCCCGGGTCTGTTGGACCTGCCGGGTGGAGCGCCCGGGTCTGTTGGACCTGCCGGGTGGAGCGCCCGGGTCTGTTGGACCTGCCGGGTGGAGCGCCCGGGTCTGTTGGACCTGCCGGGTGGAGCGCCCGGGTCTGTTGGACCTGCCGGGTGGAGCGCCCGGGTCTGTTGGACCTGCCGGGTGGAGCGCCCGGGTCTGTTGGACCTGCCGGGTGGAGCGCCCGGGTCTGTTGGACCTGCCGGGTGGAGCGCCCGGGTCTGTTGGACCTGCCGGGTGGAGCGCCCGGGTCTGGTGGACCTGCCGGGTGGAGCGCCCGGGTCTGGTGGACCTGCCGGGTGGAGCGCCCGGGTCTGGTGGACCTGCCGGGTGGAGCGCCCGGGTCTGGTGGAGCGCCCGGGTCTGGTGGACCGGCCGGGTCTGTTGGAGCGGCCGGGTCTTTGGAGCGGCCGGGTCTGTTGGAGCGGCCGGATCTGTTGGAGCGGCCGGGTCTGTTGGAGCGGCCGGGTCTGTTGGAGCGGCCAAGTCTGTTGGAGCGGCCGGGTCTGTTGGAGCTGCCGGGTGGAGCGGCCGGGTCTGGTGGAGCTGCCGGGTGGAGCGGCCGGGTCTGGTGGAGCTGCCGGGTCTGGTGGAGCGGCCGGGTCTGGTGGAGCGGCCGGGTCTGGTGGAGCGGCCGGGTCTGGTGGAGCGGCCGGGTCTGGTGGAGCGGCCGGGTCTGTTGGAGCTGCCGGGTGGAGCGGCCGGGTCTGTTGGAGCGGCCGGGTCTGTTGGAGCTGCCGGGTGGAGCGGCCGGGTCTGTTGGAGCTGCCGGGTGGAGCGGCCGGGTCTGTTGGAGCTGCCGGGTGGAGCGGCCGGGTCTGTTGGACCTGCCGGGTGGAGCGCCCGGGTCGGGTGGAGCGCCCGGGTCTGGTGGACCTGCCGGGTGGAGCGCCCGGGTCTGGTGGACCTGCCGGGTGGAGCGCCCGGGTCTGGTGGACCTGCCGGGTGGAGCGCCCGGGTCTGGTGGACCTGCCGGGTGGAGCGCCCGGGTCTGGTGGACCTGCCGGGTGGAGCGCCCGGGTCTGGTGGAGCGCCCGGGTCTGTTGGACCGGCCGGGTCTGTTGGAGCGGCCGGGTCTTTGGAGCGGCCGGGTCTGTTGGAGCGGCCGGATCTGTTGGAGCGGCCGGGTCTGTTGGAGCGGCCAAGTCTGTTGGAGCGGCCGGGTCTGTTGGAGCGGCCGGGTCTGTTGGAGCGGCCGGGTGGAGCGGCCGGGTCTGTTGGAGCTGCCGGGTGGAGCGGCCGGGTCTGTTGGAGCGGCCGGGTCTGTTGGAGCGGCCGGGTCTGTTGGAGCGGCCGGGTCTGTTGGAGCGGCCGGGTCTGTTGGAGCGGCCGGGTCTGTTGGAGCTGCCGGGTGGAGCGCCCGGGTCTGTTGGATCTGCCGGGTGGAGCGCCCGGGTCTGTTGGACCTGCCGGGTGGAGCGCCCGGGTCTGTTGGACCTGCCGGGTGGAGCGCCCGGGTCTGTTGGACCTGCCGGGTGGAGCGCCCGGGTCTGTTGGACCTGCCGGGTGGAGCGCCCGGGTCTGTTGGACCTGCCGGGTGGAGCGCCCGGGTCTGTTGGACCTGCCGGGTGGAGCGCCCGGGTCTGTTGGACCTGCCGGGTGGAGCGCCCGGGTCTGTTGGACCTGCCGGGTGGAGCGCCCGGTTCTGTTGGACCTGCCGGGTGGAGCGCCCGGGTCTGTTGGACCTGCCGGGTGGAGCGCCCGGGTCTGTTGGACCTGCCGGGTGGAGCGCCCGGGTCTGTTGGACCTGCCGGGTGGAGCGCCCGGGTCTGTTGGACCTGCCGGGTGGAGCGCCCGGGTCTGTTGGACCTGCCGGGTGGAGCGCCCGGGTCTGTTGGACCTGCCGGGTGGAGCGCCCGGGTCTGTTAGACCTGCCGGGTGGAGCGCCCGGGTCTGTTAGACCTGCCGGGTGGAGCGCCCGGGTCTGTTAGACCTGCCGGGTGGAGCGCCCGGGTCTGTTGGAGCGGCCGGGTCTGTTGGAGCGGCCGGGTCTGTTGGAGCGGCCGGGTCTGTTGGAGCGGCCGGGTCTGTTGGAGCGGCCGGGTCTGTTGGAGCGGCCGGGTCTGTTGGAGCTGCCGGGTGGAGCGGCCGGGTCTGTTGGAGCTGCCGGGTGGAGCGGCCGGGTCTGTTGGAGCTGCCGGGTGGAGCGGCCGGGTCTGTTGGAGCTGCCGGGTGGAGCGGCCGGGTCTGTTGGAGCTGCCGGGTGGAGCGGCCGGGTCTGTTGGAGCGGCCGGGTCTGTTGGACCGGCCGGGTCTGTTGGACCGGCCGGGTCTGTTGGACCGGCCGGGTCTGTTGGAGCGGCCGGGTCTGTTGGAGCGGCCGGGTGGAGCGGCCGGGTCTGTTGGAGCGGCCGGGTGGAGCGGCCGGGTCTGTTGGAGCGGCCGGGTGGAGCGGCCGGGTCTGTTGGAGCGGCCGGGTGGAGCGGCCGGGTCTGTTGGAGCGGCCGGATCTGTTGGAGCGGCCGGGTCTGTTGGAGCGGCCGGGTCTGTTGGACCTGCCGGGTGGAGCGCCCGGGTCTGTTGGACCTGCCGGGTGGAGCGCCCGGGTCTGGTGGACCTGCCGGGTGGAGCGCCCGGGTCTGGTGGACCTGCCGGGTGGAGCGCCCGGGTCTGGTGGACCTGCCGGGTGGAGCGCCCGGGTCTGTTGGACCTGCCGGGTGGAGCGCCCGGGTCTGTTGGACCTGCCGGGTGGAGCGCCCGGGTCTGTTGGACCTGCCGGGTGGAGCGCCCGGGTCTGTTGGACCTGCCGGGTGGAGCGCCCGGGTCTGTTGGACCTGCCGGGTGGAGCGCCCGGGTCTGGTGGACCTGCCGGGTGGAGCGCCCGGGTCTGGTGGAGCGCCCGGGTGTGTTGGAGCGCCCGGGTGTGTTGGAGCGGCCGGGTCTGGTGGAGCTGCCGGGTGGAGCGCCCGGGTCTGGTGGAGCTGCCGGGTGGAGCGCCCGGGTCTGGTGGAGCTGCCGGGTGGAGCGCCCGGGTCTGGTGGAGCTGCCGGGTGGAGCGCCCGGGTCTGGTGGAGCGGCCGGGTGGAGCGGCCGGGTCTGGTGGAGCGGCCGGGTCTGGTGGAGCGGCCGGGTCTGGTGGAGCGGCTGGGTGGAGCGGCCGGGTCTGGTGGAGCTGCCGGGTGGAGCGCCCGGGTCTGTTGGACCTGCCGGGTGGAGCGCCCGGGTCTGTTGGACCTGCCGGGTGGAGCGCCCGGGTCTGTTGGACCTGCCGGGTGGAGCGCCCGGGTCTGTTGGACCTGCCGGGTGGAGCGCCCGGGTCTGGTGGACCTGCCGGGTGGAGCGCCCGGGTCTGGTGGAGCGCCCGGGTCTGTTGGACCGGCCGGGTCTGTTGGAGCGGCCGGGTCTTTGGAGCGGCCGGGTCTGTTGGAGCGGCCGTATCTGTTGGAGCGGCCGGGTCTGTTGGAGCGGCCGTATCTGTTGGAGCGGCCGGGTCTGTTGGAGCGGCCAAGTCTGTTGGAGTGGCCGGGTCTGTTGGAGCGGCCGGGTGGAGCGGCCGGGTCTGTTGGAGCTGCCGGGTGGAGCGGCCGGGTCTGTTGGAGCGGCCGGGTCTGTTGGAGCGGCCGGGTCTGTTGGAGCGGCCGGATCTGTTGGAGCGGCCGGGTCTGTTGGAGCGGCCGGGTCTGTTGGAGCGGCCGGGTCTGTTGGAGCTGCCGGGTGGAGCGCCCGGGTCTGTTGGATCTGCCGGGTGGAGCGCCCGGGTCTGTTGGACCTGCCGGGTGGAGCGGCCGGGTCTGTTGGACCTGCCGGGTCTGTTGGAGCGGCCGGGTCTGTTGGAGCGGCCGGGTCTGTTGGAGCGGCCGGGTCTGTTGGAGCGGCCGGGTGGAGCGGCCGGGTCGGGTGGAGCGGCCGGGTCGGGTGGAGCGGCCGGGTCGGGTGGAGCGGCCGGGTCGGGTGGAGCGGCCGGGTATGTTGGAGCGGCCGGGTATGTTGGAGCTGCCGGGTGGAGCGGCCGGGTATGTTGGAGCTGCCGGGTGGAGCGGCCGGGTATGTTGGAGCTGCCGGGTGGAGCGGCCGGGTATGTTGGAGCTGCCGGGTGGAGCGGCCGGGTCTGTTGGAGCTGCCGGGTGGAGCGGCCGGGTCTGTTGGAGCGGCCGGGTCTGTTGGAGCTGCCGGGTGGAGCGGCCGGGTCTGTTGGAGCTGCCGGGTGGAGCGGCCGGGTCTGTTGGAGCTGCCGGGTGGAGCGGCCGGGTCTGTTGGACCTGCCGGGTGGAGCGGCCGGGTCTGTTGGACCTGCCGGGTGGAGCGGCCGGGTCTGTTGGACCTGCCGGGTGGAGCGGCCGGGTCTGTTGGAGCTGCCGGGTGGAGCGCCCGGGTCTGTTGGAGCTGCCGGGTGGAGCGGCCGGGTCTGTTGGAGCGGCCGGGTGGAGCGGCCGGGTCTGTTGGAGCGGCCGGGTCTGTTGGAGCTGCCGGGTGGAGCGGCCGGGTCTGTTGGAGCTGCCGGGTGGAGCGGCCGGGTCTGTTGGAGCTGCCGGGTGGAGCGGCCGGGTCTGTTGGACCTGCCGGGTGGAGCGGCCGGGTCTGTTGGACCTGCCGGGTGGAGCGGCCGGGTCTGTTGGACCTGCCGGGTGGAGCGGCCGGGTCTGTTGGAGCTGCCGGGTCTGGTGGACCTGCCGGGTGGAGCGCCCGGGTCTGGTGGACCTGCCGGGTGGAGCGCCCGGGTCTGGTGGACCTGCCGGGTGGAGCGCCCGGGTCTGTTGGACCTGCCGGGTGGAGCGCCCGGGTCTGTTGGACCTGCCGGGTGGAGCGCCCGGGTCTGTTGGACCTGCCGGGTGGAGCGCCCGGGTCTGTTGGACCTGCCGGGTGGAGCGCCCGGGTCTGTTGGACCTGCCGGGTGGAGCGCCCGGGTCTGTTGGACCTGCCGGGTGGAGCGCCCGGGTCTGTTGGACCTGCCGGGTGGAGCGCCCGGGTCTGTTGGACCTGCCGGGTGGAGCGCCCGGGTCTGTTGGACCTGCCGGGTGGAGCGCCCGGGTCTGTTGGACCTGCCGGGTGGAGCGCCCGGGTCTGTTGGACCTGCCGGGTGGAGCGCCCGGGTCTGTTGGACCTGCCGGGTGGAGCGCCCGGGTCTGTTGGACCTGCCGGGTGGAGCGCCCGGGTCTGTTGGACCTGCCGGGTGGAGCGCCCGGGTCTGTTGGACCTGCCGGGTGGAGCGCCCGGGTCTGTTGGACCTGCCGGGTGGAGCGCCCGGGTCTGTTGGACCTGCCGGGTGGAGCGCCCGGGTCTGTTGGACCTGCCGGGTGGAGCGCCCGGGTCTGTTGGACCTGCCGGGTGGAGCGCCCGGGTCTGGTGGACCTGCCGGGTGGAGCGCCCGGGTCTGGTGGACCTGCCGGGTGGAGCGCCCGGGTCTGGTGGACCTGCCGGGTGGAGCGCCCGGGTCTGGTGGACCTGCCGGGTGGAGCGCCCGGGTCTGGTGGAGCGCCCGGGTCTGGTGGAGCGCCCGGGTCTGTTGGACCGGCCGGGTCTGTTGGAGCGGCCGGGTCTTTGGAGCGGCCGGGTCTGTTGGAGCGGCCGGATCTGTTGGAGCGGCCGGGTCTGTTGGAGCGGCCGGGTCTGTTGGAGCGGCCAAGTCTGTTGGAGCGGCCGGGTCTGTTGGAGCTGCCGGGTGGAGCGGCCGGGTCTGGTGGAGCTGCCGGGTGGAGCGGCCGGGTCTGGTGGAGCTGCCGGGTCTGGTGGAGCGGCCGGGTCTGGTGGAGCGGCCGGGTCTGGTGGAGCGGCCGGGTCTGGTGGAGCGGCCGGGTCTGGTGGAGCGGCCGGGTCTGGTGGAGCGGCCGGGTCTGTTGGAGCTGCCGGGTGGAGCGGCCGGGTCTGTTGGAGCGGCCGGGTCTGTTGGAGCGGCCGGGTGGAGCGGCCGGGTCTGTTGGAGCTGCCGGGTGGAGCGGCCGGGTCTGTTGGAGCTGCCGGGTGGAGCGGCCGGGTCTGTTGGACCTGCCGGGTGGAGCGGCCGGGTCTGTTGGAGCTGCCGGGTGGAGCGGCCGGGTCTGTTGGAGCTGCCGGGTGGAGCGGCCGGGTCTGTTGGAGCTGCCGGGTGGAGCGCCCGGGTCTGTTGGAGCTGCCGGGTGGAGCGCCCGGGTCTGTTGGAGCTGCCGGGTGGAGCGCCCGGGTCTGTTGGAGCTGCCGGGTGGAGCGCCCGGGTCTGGTGGACCTGCCGGGTGGAGCGCCCGGGTCTGTTGGACCTGCCGGGTGGAGCGCCCGGGTCTGTTGGACCTGCCGGGTGGAGCGCCCGGGTCTGTTGGACCTGCCGGGTGGAGCGCCCGGGTCTGTTGGACCTGCCGGGTGGAGCGCCCGGGTCTGTTGGACCTGCCGGGTGGAGCGCCCGGGTCTGTTGGACCTGCCGGGTGGAGCGCCCGGGTCTGTTGGACCTGCCGGGTGGAGCGCCCGGGTCTGTTGGACCTGCCGGGTGGAGCGCCCGGGTCTGTTGGACCTGCCGGGTGGAGCGCCCGGGTCTGTTGGAGCGGCCGGGTCTTTGGAGCGGCCGGGTCTGTTGGAGCGGCCGGATCTGTTGGAGCGGCCGGGTCTGTTGGAGCGGCCGGGTCTGTTGGAGCGGCCAAGTCTGTTGGAGCGGCCGGGTCTGTTGGAGCTGCCGGGTGGAGCGGCCGGGTCTGGTGGAGCTGCCGGGTGGAGCGGCCGGGTCTGGTGGAGCTGCCGGGTGGAGCGGCCGGGTCTGGTGGAGCTGCCGGGTGGAGCGGCCGGGTCTGGTGGAGCTGCCGGGTGGAGCGGCCGGGTCTGTTGGAGCGGCCGGGTCTGTTGGAGCTGCCGGGTGGAGCGCCCGGGTCTGTTGGAGCTGCCGGGTGGAGCGCCCGGGTCTGTTGGACCTGCCGGGTGGAGCGCCCGGGTCTGTTGGACCTGCCGGGTGGAGCGCCCGGGTCTGTTGGACCTGCCGGGTGGAGCGCCCGGGTCTGTTGGACCTGCCGGGTGGAGCGCCCGGGTCTGTTGGACCTGCCGGGTGGAGCGCCCGGGTCTGTTGGACCTGCCGGGTGGAGCGCCCGGGTCTGTTGGACCTGCCGGGTGGAGCGCCCGGGTCTGTTGGACCTGCCGGGTGGAGCGCCCGGGTCTGTTGGACCTGCCGGGTGGAGCGCCCGGGTCTGTTGGACCTGCCGGGTGGAGCGCCCGGGTCTGTTGGACCTGCCGGGTGGAGCGCCCGGGTCTGGTGGACCTGCCGGGTGGAGCGCCCGGGTCTGGTGGACCTGCCGGGTGGAGCGCCCGGGTCTGGTGGACCTGCCGGGTGGAGCGCCCGGGTCTGGTGGAGCGCCCGGGTCTGGTGGACCGGCCGGGTCTGTTGGAGCGGCCGGGTCTTTGGAGCGGCCGGGTCTGTTGGAGCGGCCGGATCTGTTGGAGCGGCCGGGTCTGTTGGAGCGGCCGGGTCTGTTGGAGCGGCCAAGTCTGTTGGAGCGGCCGGGTCTGTTGGAGCTGCCGGGTGGAGCGGCCGGGTCTGGTGGAGCTGCCGGGTGGAGCGGCCGGGTCTGGTGGAGCTGCCGGGTCTGGTGGAGCGGCCGGGTCTGGTGGAGCGGCCGGGTCTGGTGGAGCGGCCGGGTCTGGTGGAGCGGCCGGGTCTGGTGGAGCGGCCGGGTCTGTTGGAGCTGCCGGGTGGAGCGGCCGGGTCTGTTGGAGCGGCCGGGTCTGTTGGAGCTGCCGGGTGGAGCGGCCGGGTCTGTTGGAGCTGCCGGGTGGAGCGGCCGGGTCTGTTGGAGCTGCCGGGTGGAGCGGCCGGGTCTGTTGGACCTGCCGGGTGGAGCGCCCGGGTCGGGTGGAGCGCCCGGGTCTGGTGGACCTGCCGGGTGGAGCGCCCGGGTCTGGTGGACCTGCCGGGTGGAGCGCCCGGGTCTGGTGGACCTGCCGGGTGGAGCGCCCGGGTCTGGTGGACCTGCCGGGTGGAGCGCCCGGGTCTGGTGGACCTGCCGGGTGGAGCGCCCGGGTCTGGTGGAGCGCCCGGGTCTGTTGGACCGGCCGGGTCTGTTGGAGCGGCCGGGTCTTTGGAGCGGCCGGGTCTGTTGGAGCGGCCGGATCTGTTGGAGCGGCCGGGTCTGTTGGAGCGGCCAAGTCTGTTGGAGCGGCCGGGTCTGTTGGAGCGGCCGGGTCTGTTGGAGCGGCCGGGTGGAGCGGCCGGGTCTGTTGGAGCTGCCGGGTGGAGCGGCCGGGTCTGTTGGAGCGGCCGGGTCTGTTGGAGCGGCCGGGTCTGTTGGAGCGGCCGGGTCTGTTGGAGCGGCCGGGTCTGTTGGAGCGGCCGGGTCTGTTGGAGCTGCCGGGTGGAGCGCCCGGGTCTGTTGGATCTGCCGGGTGGAGCGCCCGGGTCTGTTGGACCTGCCGGGTGGAGCGCCCGGGTCTGTTGGACCTGCCGGGTGGAGCGCCCGGGTCTGTTGGACCTGCCGGGTGGAGCGCCCGGGTCTGTTGGACCTGCCGGGTGGAGCGCCCGGGTCTGTTGGACCTGCCGGGTGGAGCGCCCGGGTCTGTTGGACCTGCCGGGTGGAGCGCCCGGGTCTGTTGGACCTGCCGGGTGGAGCGCCCGGGTCTGTTGGACCTGCCGGGTGGAGCGCCCGGTTCTGTTGGACCTGCCGGGTGGAGCGCCCGGGTCTGTTGGACCTGCCGGGTGGAGCGCCCGGGTCTGTTGGACCTGCCGGGTGGAGCGCCCGGGTCTGTTGGACCTGCCGGGTGGAGCGCCCGGGTCTGTTGGACCTGCCGGGTGGAGCGCCCGGGTCTGTTGGACCTGCCGGGTGGAGCGCCCGGGTCTGTTGGACCTGCCGGGTGGAGCGCCCGGGTCTGTTAGACCTGCCGGGTGGAGCGCCCGGGTCTGTTAGACCTGCCGGGTGGAGCGCCCGGGTCTGTTAGACCTGCCGGGTGGAGCGCCCGGGTCTGTTGGAGCGGCCGGGTCTGTTGGAGCGGCCGGGTCTGTTGGAGCGGCCGGGTCTGTTGGAGCGGCCGGGTCTGTTGGAGCGGCCGGGTCTGTTGGAGCGGCCGGGTCTGTTGGAGCTGCCGGGTGGAGCGGCCGGGTCTGTTGGAGCTGCCGGGTGGAGCGGCCGGGTCTGTTGGAGCTGCCGGGTGGAGCGGCCGGGTCTGTTGGAGCTGCCGGGTGGAGCGGCCGGGTCTGTTGGAGCTGCCGGGTGGAGCGGCCGGGTCTGTTGGAGCGGCCGGGTCTGTTGGACCGGCCGGGTCTGTTGGACCGGCCGGGTCTGTTGGACCGGCCGGGTCTGTTGGAGCGGCCGGGTCTGTTGGAGCGGCCGGGTGGAGCGGCCGGGTCTGTTGGAGCGGCCGGGTGGAGCGGCCGGGTCTGTTGGAGCGGCCGGGTGGAGCGGCCGGGTCTGTTGGAGCGGCCGGGTGGAGCGGCCGGGTCTGTTGGAGCGGCCGGATCTGTTGGAGCGGCCGGGTCTGTTGGAGCGGCCGGGTCTGTTGGACCTGCCGGGTGGAGCGCCCGGGTCTGTTGGACCTGCCGGGTGGAGCGCCCGGGTCTGGTGGACCTGCCGGGTGGAGCGCCCGGGTCTGGTGGACCTGCCGGGTGGAGCGCCCGGGTCTGGTGGACCTGCCGGGTGGAGCGCCCGGGTCTGTTGGACCTGCCGGGTGGAGCGCCCGGGTCTGTTGGACCTGCCGGGTGGAGCGCCCGGGTCTGTTGGACCTGCCGGGTGGAGCGCCCGGGTCTGTTGGACCTGCCGGGTGGAGCGCCCGGGTCTGTTGGACCTGCCGGGTGGAGCGCCCGGGTCTGGTGGACCTGCCGGGTGGAGCGCCCGGGTCTGGTGGAGCGCCCGGGTGTGTTGGAGCGCCCGGGTGTGTTGGAGCGGCCGGGTCTGGTGGAGCTGCCGGGTGGAGCGCCCGGGTCTGGTGGAGCTGCCGGGTGGAGCGCCCGGGTCTGGTGGAGCTGCCGGGTGGAGCGCCCGGGTCTGGTGGAGCTGCCGGGTGGAGCGCCCGGGTCTGGTGGAGCGGCCGGGTGGAGCGGCCGGGTCTGGTGGAGCGGCCGGGTCTGGTGGAGCGGCCGGGTCTGGTGGAGCGGCTGGGTGGAGCGGCCGGGTCTGGTGGAGCTGCCGGGTGGAGCGGCCGGGTCTGGTGGAGCGGCCGGGTGGAGCGGCCGGGTCTGGTGGAGCTGCCGGGTGGAGCGGCCGGGTCTGGTGGAGCTGCCGGGTGGAGCGGCCGGGTCTGGTGGAGCGGCCGGGTCTGGTGGAGCGGCCGGGTCTGGTGGAGCGGCCGGGTCTGTTGGACCTGCCGGGTGGAGCGCCCGGGTCTGTTGGACCTGCCGGGTGGAGCGCCCGGGTCTGTTGGACCTGCCGGGTGGAGCGCCCGGGTCTGTTGGACCTGCCGGGTGGAGCGCCCGGGTCTGTTGGACCTGCCGGGTGGAGCGCCCGGGTCTGTTGGACCTGCCGGGTGGAGCGCCCGGGTCTGTTGGACCTGCCGGGTGGAGCGCCCGGGTCTGTTGGACCTGCCGGGTGGAGCGCCCGGGTCTGTTGGACCTGCCGGGTGGAGCGCCCGGGTCTGTTGGACCTGCCGGGTGGAGCGCCCGGGTCTGTTGGACCTGCCGGGTGGAGCGCCCGGGTCTGTTGGACCTGCCGGGTGGAGCGCCCGGGTCTGTTGGACCTGCCGGGTGGAGCGCCCGGGTCTGTTGGACCTGCCGGGTGGAGCGCCCGGGTCTGTTGGACCTGCCGGGTGGAGCGCCCGGGTCTGGTGGACCTGCCGGGTGGAGCGCCCGGGTCTGGTGGAGCGCCCGGGTCTGTTGGACCGGCCGGGTCTGTTGGAGCGGCCGGGTCTTTGGAGCGGCCGGGTCTGTTGGAGCGGCCGTATCTGTTGGAGCGGCCGGGTCTGTTGGAGCGGCCAAGTCTGTTGGAGCGGCCGGGTCTGTTGGAGCGGCCGGGTCTGTTGGAGTGGCCGGGTCTGTTGGAGCGGCCGGGTGGAGTGGCCGGGTCTGTTGGAGCTGCCGGGTGGAGCGGCCGGGTCTGTTGGAGCGGCCGGGTCTGTTGGAGCGGCCGGGTCTGTTGGAGCGGCCGGATCTGTTGGAGCGGCCGGGTCTGTTGGAGCGGCCGGGTCTGTTGGAGCGGCCGGGTCTGTTGGAGCTGCCGGGTGGAGCGCCCGGGTCTGTTGGATCTGCCGGGTGGAGCGCCCGGGTCTGTTGGACCTGCCGGGTGGAGCGGCCGGGTCTGTTGGACCTGCCGGGGTCTGTTGGAGCGGCCGGGTCTGTTGGAGCGGCCGGGTCTGTTGGAGCGGCCGGGTCTGTTGGAGCTGCCGGGTGGAGCGGCCGGGTCGGGTGGAGCGGCCGGGTCGGGTGGAGCGGCCGGGTCGGGTGGAGCGGCCGGGTGGAGCGGCCGGGTATGTTGGAGCTGCCGGGTGGAGCGGCCGGGTATGTTGGAGCTGCCGGGTGGAGCGGCCGGGTATGTTGGAGCTGCCGGGTGGAGCGGCCGGGTATGTTGGAGCTGCCGGGTGGAGCGGCCGGGTATGTTGGAGCTGCCGGGTGGAGCGGCCGGGTATGTTGGAGCTGCCGGGTGGAGCGGCCGGGTATGTTGGAGCTGCCGGGTGGAGCGGCCGGGTATGTTGGAGCTGCCGGGTGGAGCGGCCGGGTATGTTGGAGCTGCCGGGTGGAGCGGCCGGGTATGTTGGAGCTGCCGGGTGGAGCGGCCGGGTCGGGTGGAGCGGCCCGGGTATGGTTGGAGCTGCCGGGTGGAGCGGCCGGGTATGTTGGAGCTGCCGGGTGGGAGCGGCCGGATCTGTTGGAGCGGCCGGGTGGAGCGGCCGGGTCTGTTGGAGCGGCCGGGTCTGTTGGAGCGGCCGGGTCTGTTGGAGCGGGCCGGGTGGAGCGGCCGGGTCTGTTGGAGCGGCCGGGTCTGTTGGAGCGGCCGGGTGGAGCGGCCGGGTCTGTTGGAGCGGCCGGGTGGAGCGGCCGGGTCTGTTGGAGCGGCCGGGTCTGTTGGAGCGGCCGGGTCTGTTGGGAGCGGCCGGGTCTGTTGGAGCGGCCGGGTCTGTTGGAGCGGCCGGGTCTGTTGGAGCGGCCGGGGTCTGTTGGAGCGGCCGGGTCTGTTGGAGCGGCCGGGGTCTGTTGGAGCGGCCGGGTGGAGCGGCGGGGTCTGTTGGAGCGGCCGGGTGGAGCGGCCGGGTCTGTTGGAGCTGCCGGGTGGAGCGGCCGGGTCTGTTGGAGCTGCCGGGTGGAGCGGCCGGGTCTGTTGGAGCTGCCGGGTGGAGCGGCCGGGGTCTGTTGGAGCGGCCGGGTCTGTTGGAGCGGCCGGGTGGAGCGGCCGGGTCTGGTTGGAGCTGCAGGGTGGAGCGGCCGGGTATGTTGGAGCTGCCGGGTGGAGCGGCCGGGTATGTTGGAGCGGCCGGGTATGTTGGAGCTGCCGGGTGGAGCGGCCGGGTCGGGTGGAGCGGCCGGGTCGGGTGGAGCGGCCGGGTGGAGCGGCCGGGTATGTTGGAGCGGCCGGGTGGAGCGGCCGGGTCTGTTGGAGCTGCCGGGTGGAGCGGCCGGGTCTGTTGAAGCTGCCGGGTGGAGCGGCCGGGTCTGTTGGAGCGGCCGGGTCTGTTGGAGCGGCCGGGGTCGGGTGGAGCGGCCGGGTCGGGTGGAGCGGCCGGGTCGGGTGGAGCGGCCGGGTCTGTTGGAGCTGCCGGGTGGAGCGGCCGGGTCTGTTGGAGCTGCCGGGTGGAGCGGCCGGGTATGTTGGAGCTGCCGGGTGGAGCGGCCGGGTATGTTGGAGCGGCCGGGTGGAGCGGCCGGGCCGGGTGGAGCGGCCGGGCCGGGTGGAGCGGCCGGGCCGGGTGGAGCGGCCGGGTCGGGTGGAGCGGCCGGGTGCGGGTGGAGCGGCCGGGTCGGGTGGAGCGGCCGGGTGGAGCGGCCGGGTCGGGTGGAGCGGCCGGGTCTGGTGGAGCGGCCGGGTCTGGTGGAGCTGCCGGGTGGGAGCTGCCGGGTGGAGCGGCCGGGTCTGTTGGAGCGGCCAGGTGGAGCGGCCGGGTCTGTTGGAGCGGCCGGGTGGAGCGGCCGGGTCTGTTGGAGCGGCCGGGTCTGTTGGAGCGGCCGGGTGGAGCGGCCGGGTGGAGCGGCCGGGTGGAGCGGCCGGGTGGAGCGGCCGGGTGGGAGCGGCCGGGTGGAGCGGCCGGGTGGAGCGGCCGGGTCTGTTGGAGCGGCCGGGTGGAGCAGCCGGGTCTGTTGGAGCGGCCGGGTGGAGCGGCCGGGTCTGTTGGAGCTGCCGGGTCTGTTGGAGCTGCCGGGTGGAGCGGCCGGGTCTGTTGGAGCTGCCGGGTGGAGCGGCCGGGTCTGTTGGAGCTGCCGGGTGGAGCGGCCGGGTCTGTTGGAGCTGCCGGGTGGAGCGGCCGGGTCTGTTGGAGCTGCCGGGTGGAGCGGCCGGGTCTGTTGGAGCTGCCGGGTGGAGCGGCCGGGTCTGTTGGAGCTGCGGGTGGAGCGGCCGGGTCTGTTGGAGCTGCCGGGTGGAGCGGCCGGGTCTGTTGGAGCTGCCGGGTGGAGCGGCCGGGTATGTTGGAGCTGCCGGGTGGAGCGGCCGGGTATGTTGGAGCGGCCGGGTGGAGCGGCCGGGTCGGGTGGAGCGGCCGGGTGGAGCGGGCCGGGTAGGGTGGAGCGGCCGGGTGGAGCGGCCGGGTCGGGTGGAGCGGCCGGGTCTGGTGGAGCGGCCGGGTCTGGTGGAGCTGCCGGGTGGAGCGGCCGGGTCTGTTGGAGCGGCCGGGTCTGTTGGAGCGGCCGGGTCTGTTGGAGCGGCCGGGTGGAGCGGCCGGGTCTGTTGGAGCGGCCGGGTCTGTTGGAGCGGCCGGGTGGAGCGGCCGGGTGGAGCGGCCGGGTGGAGCGGCCGGGTGGAGCGGCCGGGTGGAGCGGGCCGGGTCTGTTGGACCTGCCCGGGTGGAGCGCCCGGGTCTGTTGGACCTGCCGGGTGGAGCGCCCGGGTCTGTTGGACCTGCCGGGTGGAGCGCCCGGGTCTGTGGACCTGCCGGGTGGAGCGCCCGGGTCTGTGGACCTGCCGGGTGGAGCGCCCGGGTCTGGTGGAGCGCCCGGGTGTGTTGGAGCGCCCGGGTGTGTTGGAGCGGCCGGGTCTGGTGGAGCTGCCGGGTGGAGCGCCCGGGTCTGGTGGAGCTGCCGGGTGGAGCGCCCGGGTCTGGTGGAGCTGCCGGGTGGAGCGCCCGGGTCTGGTGGAGCTGCCGGGTGGAGCGCCCGGGTCTGGTGGAGCGGCCGGGTGGAGCGGCCGGGTCTGGTGGAGCGGCCGGGTCTGGTGGAGCGGCCGGGTCTGGTGGAGCGGCTGGGTGGAGCGGCCGGGTCTGGTGGAGCTGCCGGGTGGAGCGGCCGGGTCTGGTGGAGCGGCCGGGTGGAGCGGGCCGGGTCTGGTGGAGCTGCCGGGTGGAGCGGCCGGGTCTGGTGGAGCTGCCGGGTGGAGCGGCCGGGTCTGGTGGAGCGGCCGGGTCTGGTGGAGCGGCCGGGTCTGGTGGAGCGGCCGGGTCTGTTGGGACCTGCCGGGTGGAGCGCCCGGGTCTGTTGGACCTGCCGGGTGGAGCGCCCGGGTCTGTTGGACCTGCCGGGTGGGAGCGCCCGGGTCTGTTGGACCTGCGGGTGGAGCGCCCGGGTCTGTTGGACCTGCCGGGTGGAGCGCCCGGGGTCTGTTGGACCTGCCCGGGTGGAGCGCCCGGGGTCTGTTGGACCTGCCCCCGGGTCTGTTGGACCTGCCGGGTGGAGCGCCCGGGTCTGTTGGACCTGCGGGTGGAGCGCCCGGGTCTGTTGGACCTGCCGGGTGGAGCGCCCGGGTCTGTTGGACCTGCCGGGTGGAGCGCCCGGGTCTGTTGGACCTGCCGGGTGGAGCGCCCGGGTCTGTTGGACCTGCCGGGTGGAGCGCCCGGGTCTGTTGGACCTGCCGGGTGGAGCGCCCGGGTCTGGTGGACCTGCCGGGTGGAGCGCCCGGGTCTGGTGGAGCGCCCGGGTCTGTTGGACCGGCCGGGTCTGTTGGAGCGGCCGGGTCTTTGGAGCGGCCGGGTCTGTTGGAGCGGCCGTATCTGTTGGAGCGGCCGGGTCTGTTGGAGCGGCCAAGTCTGTTGGAGCGGCCGGGTCTGTTGGAGCGGCCGGGTCTGTTGGAGTGGCCGGGTCTGTTGGAGCGGCCGGGTGGAGCGGCCGGGTCTGTTGGAGCTGCCGGGTGGAGCGGCCGGGTCTGTTGGAGCGCCGGGTCCTGTTGGAGCGGCCGGGTCTGTTGGAAGCGGCCGGATCTGTTGGAGCGGCCGGGTCTGTTGGAAGCGGCCGGGTCTGTTGG